>NC_081569.1:28273035-28386166 GCF_022355385.1 Mustela nigripes | reverse complement strand
CAGTGGGTTAAGCCACTGCCTTCGGCTCAGGTCATGATCTCAGGGTCCTGGGATCGAGCCCCGCATCGGCTCTCTGCTCAGCGGGGAGCCTGCTTCCTCCTCTCTCTCTGCCTGCCTCTCTGTCTACTTGTGATCTCTCTCTGTCAAAAAAATAAATAAAATCTAAAAAAAAAAAAAGAAATATGATAAATCTCTAAAACTGTTCCTCCTGAAATGAAATATTTTTTTTAAAAGATTTTATTTTTTTATTTGACAGACAGAGATCACAAATAGGCAGAGAGGCAGGCAGAGAGAGAGGAAGGTTAGCAGACTCCCCAGTGAGCTGAGAGCCCGATTCGGGGCTCGATCCCAGGACCTTCGGATCATGACCTGAGCCCAAGGCAGAGGCTTTAACCCACTGAGCCACCCAAGCACCCCTTGAAATGAAATTTATCTGGTCTAACATTGGTAGTAAACAGGCATTTTTAAAATGGGGTTTTTCAAGCTAGAGCCTGAAAACTGCTTCAAATTGTTGGACTTATTTTCTACAAACATACAACGAAACATCTCATTTTACTGAAGTTAGCTTAAAAACAATTAAAATTTTAATTAAAAACTAAGTCTAAGATGAAGAAAGCAATTATATATTCTTAAGAAAATGTAGACTATTTTTTAATATCAAATCATAATAGCTCTGCATAGCTTATGAAACATATATGAAGATATTAATATTATGAAATGTGGTCATTTTTGCCTTGTGATTAAAAGCTATGTCATATACTTATTGTGGAGGCATTTCAACATACTTATATTAAAAAAGCAGCTAATAATCTTTACACAAACAATATTGTCAATTTCTGTAGTAAGCAAATGCCACTAGACCACCTTTCCTTTTCAGTGCCCTAAGAATTAAAAGAAAAAAAATGAAGCTCTAGAAAAGACGACAAATTACTTAGCTAAGATTGCCACTGAGAATACTCTGCCTCTAGTTTTTAAGAGCTCCAATCTATGAAATGTGGACAGGTGTATTCCTCTTTGGGGGTTTAAATAAAATTTGCCCACAGCTGACAGCTCAGCTTAGCACATAAACTATACATCACTGAGAAGACTGATTTATCATCAAAAATGGTCTCCAGGCATTACAATGATTACGTGGTGCCTTTCTCAGAGAGCAATTCTGAAGAAATAAAGGACTAAACCAGAGGAAACAATAACCCTTTCATGTTCCCAGGGTACAGGCACACATATGAAATGGTCCCTGACCTATAATTTACCTAAGGTGGCATGCTATCTTTTCTCATTTACCATGTACTTACTAAACATATAACATGGGCATTTATTTAAGATACTGGAACTACAACAGGGAGCAAAACAGTCTCTGTTGTCATGAAAGTTATGGTTTGAGGTAAAAGACATCAAGCAAATATATCAACAAACAAAATTTAAAATAAAAAAATTCTATGAAGATAACAGAATGCTATAGAATAACAGTGGGAGTTGTCATTTGGACAGGCACCACTCTAAAGAAGAGAAGAGACTTGAATGTTATTTCATGCTAAATAGAGGTGAGAAAGAACTTGGTGCTTTGGAGGAAGTAAGAGAAGCCTAGAAAATGATCAGGAGAAGAGAGCAGTAAAGAGAGAAGCATGAACTAAATCCTGCAGAGATGTGGGGCTGTGACAAAGGTTTAGGTTTTCTCCAAAGCTTAAGAACAAATCTTTGAAGAATTTTAAGGAAAGGCATGATATATTTATGCTTGTTAAGGATCATTCTAACTTCTGTGTGAAGAATGGACTGATGGGTAGAAAGAATGGATGTAGAAGGACCAGTTGGGGAGCTTACTGCAATAATCCATGACAACAAGATGGTGGCTTGAAATAGTATATTGGGAGTGGAGACATGGCATAGAGGGTCAATTCAAGATCTATTTAGGAAGCAAAATTGACAGAATTTAGTAGTGGTCTGGATGGGTGTGTGTGTGTGTGTGTGCCCATGCATGTACACGGTAATGAGGTTTTAAAAAATATTTTATTTATTTATTTGGGAGAGACAGAGATAGAGAGAGCATGAGGGGAGAGATGAGGGAGAAGCAAGCTCCCCACTGAGCAGGAAGCCTGATGTGGGGCTTGATGCCAGGACCCCAGGATCATGACCTAAGCCAAAGGTAGACACTTAACTGACTGAGCCACCCAGGTGCTCCGGTAATGAGAGGTCTTAGGAATCAAGATGTCCAATTAGGAAGTCAGTAAATATTTATGGAGATAAGATTTATAGATACCAGGAAGACTGAAGATGTAGAAATATGGAAAGAGCCAGGCACTTAAGACTGAATATGCTCACTGTAAGATGCCTTTGAGATAAATATCAAGTCAGAAGCTGAATACCAGACCCTAGAGCTCAGAAGTCTGGGCTGGTGATAGGAACTTAGGAATTTTCAGCACATATGGTGGTTGGTATTTTAAGTCAAGAATGTAAGAGATATCCTGGGGAGAGATGGTAGAGTAAGGAAAAAGGATTGAACCCTGAGGAATTCAATAATTAGAAGATGAACAGAGGAGTATGCAAAGGTGTCTGAGAAAGATGTGAACCCAGGCAGTTAGAAAACCAGGGATGAATGGTGTCAAAGAGTATCTGAAGAAAAAAAAAAAAAATCCAAATGTTGTCAAGAGAGTAAATAAAATGAGAATGTGAAAGATGTCTGTTTTTTGGCAACAGGGAAGTTACAAGCGATCTGGCAAGACCCTTCTGATGTACTGCTAGTTGTAGATAAGAAACTATCTATGTGGTTTGTATGGGGGAAGGGAAACTAAAAAAATAACATAGGCTTTAAAGTAATTTGAAGGAGGTTAAGTAAACTAAGTTAGAAAAAATATATACAAATTTTAAGTGCATAGCTTGTGAAAAGTATGACTTTCACCTACCATGTAACCCCACCCATTCATTATCCCCATAAAAGTAAATGGTGTGACTTCTAATAACATAAATTTGTTTTGCTTGTTTTCAGACTTTATCCATACACTACATACTGTCTGGTTACTACATTTGTGTCTGGCTTCTTTTGCTCACTATTATGCTTGATGATCATCCCATGTTGTTACAGGAATTTATTCACCCTTTCTACTTGATGGATGTTAAGGCTATTAATAACACTACTATGAATACTCTGGTACATTCTTGTCTTTGGGTGAATATATGTATAGATTTGTGCCACCCAGAACACCCAGAATAGCGATGTCAGTTATATACATGCTCACTTTTAGAATATATAGCCAAACTGATTTCCAAAATAGTTTTAACGATTTGTATACACATCTACCAGTAGCATGTAAGTTTCAGTTGTTTTACACCAAGGTACTTGATATTGCCAGTCTTCTAAAATTTTGCCATTTCTTAGGGTATGCAGTGGTATGTCACTATGGTTTTGATTTGAATTTATTCAATGATAAACGATTATTAGATGCATGTTGGTTTTTGGAGAGTTTCTTTTGTGGAGCACCCATTCAAGTATTTTGTCCTTTTGGAAATGTTTTTTTTTTTCTCTTACTGATTTTTAGCAGTTTCACAAGTCCTTTATTGGATACTTGGATTACAAAATATACTCTCACTCTTTGACTTTTTTGTTCACTCTTATAACAGTTATATCTTTTGATGAATATAAGTTCTTAATTTTAATAATTCAATTTAACAATCTCCTTCCTTTTTGGATTGTCACCTATTCCAAGATTGTTAAGATATTTTCAGTTTTTCCCTAAAGTTTTATCTTTAACATTTAAATCTAAGAATCAACTGGAATTGATTCTTGTTGTGAGGTAGGAATGAAGAGTCATTTTATTTTCTCCCGACACAATCCAGCACTATTTATTGAAAAATCCATTCTTTCCCTACTGTGCTGCAGTGCCTTTGCTGTCATAAAATCAAGCCGTCACACGTATGTTAGACCCTTTCTGGACTCTTTATTCTGTTCCATAGATCCACCTGTCTATTCTCATGCGAATTATGATGCCAATTACTGTAGCTTTATAGCAAACTCTGTTACCTGGTAATGAAAGTCCTCTAGCTTTGTTCTTAAAATTGTCTTGACTACGCTTAGTCCTTGTGGATTTTAATGTCCATGTCCATATGGACTTTATGTCCATGTGTATTTTAAAACCAATTTGTCACTCCTTTTCTCTACCCTGTATGTAAGCCATCTGGCATTTTATTAGGGATTCTATTTAATCTATAGATCAATTTGGGAAGGAGTCCATCTTCATAATACTGAGATTCCCAATCTGACTACAGATTATTAGCTCTTAATTTCTGTCAAAGTTTTCTGTCAAAAGGTTTTGCAGGACTGAAGTTTGATTTTTTTTTTGATTCTATGGTAAATGGTATTGTTTTTGTAAATTTCATTTTCTAACTTATCATTGCTTGTATACAAATTAATTTTGTATTTTGACCTTGCTGTGAGTAGTCTTGCTAAATTCATTTATTAATTCTAATAATTTGTAGATTCTTTTAGACTTTTTACATTCCCAAGTAATACATTTAGGTTCATAAAAAAGAGACTGGCCTGTAAATATTTTCTCTCAAAATGTGATGGTCGAGTTTTAACATCAAGGCTTTGCTGATTTCAGAAAACAAGTATTCTATTGAAGAGTTTGAATAAGATTGGGGTTACTTCTTTTTTAAACATTTATAAGAATTCACCAGTGGGGTGCCTGGGTGGCTCTGGTTGGCTAAGCATCTGCCTTCATCTCAGGTCATGATCCCAGGGTTCTGGGATCAATCCCATGTGCTCAGCAGGAAGTCTGTTTCTCCTTCTCCCTCTGTCCCTCTCCTTATTCATACTTTCTCTCTAATACATAAATAAAATCTTAAAAAAAAGAAAAGAATTCACTAGTGAAGCCATCTAGGCATGGCTTTCTTTGTAAATGAAATTTAAATAATGGAGTCAGTGTTTTTTGGTTTTGTTTTTTTAAAAGATTTTATATATTTATTTATTTGACAGAGAGAGACACAGCGAGAGAAGGAATACAAGCAGGGTGAGTGCGAGAGGGAGAAGCAGGCTTCCCGCCGAGCAGGGAGCCCGGTATGGGGCTCGATCCCAGGACGCTGGGATCATAACCTGAGCGGAAGGCAGAAGCTTAACCCACTCAGCCACTCAGGCACCCCTGGAGTCAGTGTCTTTAACAAGTAAAAGCAATATTCAGATATTCTGTTTCTCCATGTGCCAATTTTGGTAAAGAATGTTTAACCATTCCACCTGAAATTTAAAATTTGCTTGCATGGAGTTGTTCATAATATCTTACCATTTTAACATGTGTAGAATCTGCAGAGAAATGTCTTCTCTCCATTCCTAATATTGTGTTCTTTTTATTTCTTTTCTAAAGAATTTATTCATTTGAGAGAGAGGGGATGAGAGTGCAAGCAAGAGCACAAACAGGGGGAGCGGCAAAGGGAGAAGGAGAAGCAGGCTCCCAGCTGAGCAGGGAGCCCCACAGCAGGGTTCAATCCGAGGACCCTGAGATCATGGCCTGAGCCAAAGGCAGATGTTTAATTGACTGGGACACCCAGGTGCTCCTCTGTTTTTCTTGATCACTATTGCTAGAGGTCTAAGTACCTTCTTCACAGAACGAACTTTTGGCTTTGTTAATATTTCCTATTGCACATTTGTTTTCTATTTCATTAATTTCTACTTTTTATTTTATTTTTTTTAAAGATTTTATTTATTTATTTGACAGACAGATCACAAGTAGGCAGAGAGGCAGGCAGAGAGAGAGAGAGGAGGAAGCAGGGTCCCCACTGAGCAAAGAGCCCAATGTGGCGCTCGATCCCAGGACCCTGGGATCATGACCCAAGCTGAATGCAGAGGCTTTAACCCACTGAGCCACCCGGGCGCCCAATTTGCTACTTTTTATAATTTCCTTTTTTCTACTTACTTTAATTTGCTGTTCTTTCCTTAACTTCTTGAGATGGATATTTAAATCACTGATTTTTGACTTTTTTCTTTTCTAATACATGCATTTATAGCTATAAATTTCCCATTCAATACAGCTTTAGGCAGATTCACATGTATTTTGATATACTCTATTTTCATTATTATTCTCCTGCAAATGTGTCCTAATTCCATAGTGCTTTCTTTTTGATCCAATGGGTTATCTGGAAATGTATTTTGGGGGGAGTTTCCTACCTACTCTTTTATAAATCATTTCTTACTTAATTCTATTGTGGTTGGAGAACATATTCTGGATTAAATTTGTTAAGACTGTCTCTATGGCCCAACACATGATTTATTTTGGTAAAGGATCTGTGTGAACTTGAAAAAACATTTTTGAAACTGCATACGAACCCACAGTTCTTACGTTTTCCTGAGAGAATGACCCTTTTGGGTGTCTGGCTGGCTCAGTTGGTGGAATATGGGACTCTTAATCTTGGGGTTGTGGGTTTGAGCCCCATATTGGGTGTAGATTACTTAAAAAAAAAATCTTAAAAAAAAAAAGAATGACCCTTTTATAATTATGAAGTTTTTTTCTGTTTTTTAAGGTTTTATTTATTTATTTGACAGAGATCACAAGTAGGTAGAGAGGCAGGGAGAGAGAGAGAGAGAGAGAGAGGGAAGCAGGCTCCCTGCTGAGTAGAGATGCAGGGCTGGGTCCCAGGACCCTGAGATCATGACCTGAGCTGAAGGCAGAGGCTTAACCCACTGAGCCACCCAGAAATAACTTATTTCTAGTTATTCTTCTTGTATTCAAGTCTATTGTGTATTACTACTTATATTACATATTGCATTATATATAATTTTTGTTCAGTGTTTGTATGATATTTTCCATTCTTTTACTTCCAATCTTTCTCAGTTTTTACATTTATGGTTTATCCCTCATAAACAGTATGTAGCTGGATTAAAAACAAATCAATTTACTGTTTTCACTGGTTTTTAAATAAAATTTGGTTTCTACCAATTATGTTGTTATTTCTGTCTCATCTGTTATATATGACCATTTCTTTCCTTCTTTTGGATTAATCTAGTAATTTTTCGTTCTGTTTTTCTCTTAGCTGTACACTCACTTACTGTTCTTTTCTTGGTTATACAGGAGATTACAATATGAATCACCGACTTATTTTAGTCTAATGAAACATTAGGAATTCTGGGGCGCCTGGGTGGCTCAGTGGGTTAAAGCCTCTGCCTTCGGCTCAGGTCATGATCCCAGAATCCTGGGATCGAGCCCCACATCGGGGTCTCTGCTCAGTGGAGAGCCTGCTTCCCTTCCTCTCTCTCTGCCTGCCTCTCTGCCTACTTGTGATCTCCCGCTCTGTGTCAAATAAATAAATAAAATCTTTAAAACAAACAAACAAAAAATATTAGGAATTCTACTGCTTCCCAGACAATGCCAGGACCTTATTAATTTCCATTTACAATGATTCTACCTTTTGTGTTACAATTATCATAATTTTAACTTTATATATACTTAAAATCCCAGTAGACATTATTATTATTGTTTTTATAAGGTCATTGTTAATGTAGCTATATCCATATGTTTATCCTTTCTGTTGCTCTTTATTTTTCCTGAACTTTCAAGTTCTATCTAGGATCACTTTTCTTCTGCCTAAAAAATTACCTTTAGGGGTTTGGGTTTTTTTGTTTGTTTTTTGTTTTTTAGTGAGGGTCTGTACAAAATAAGTTGGTTTTGTTATTTTTCTGGTAATCTCTATGTCTCATGTACTCAGAACAACATTTTCATTGGGTATAGAATTTTAGATTGACAGTTATTTTCTTTAAGCACTTTAAAGATTGCATTCAATTATTCTTTTGACCTCCATTATTTCTGTTGAGAAGTCAGATGTGTCTTATCACCGTTCCTTTCAATATGAAGGGTCTTAATTCTCTGGCTACTTTCAGCAGTTTTACTACAAAGTGCCCAAGTTTGGTACTCCTTGTATTTATTCTTTTTCTTCCCCCCACCCTGTATTTATTCTGCTTGGGGTTTATTCTACTTTTGAAATCCATGTGTTGATGTCTTTCCTCAGTTTTGGAAAATTCTCAGTCAAAAGTTTAGCCAAGGTACTTCATGGTATTGCTGCACTGATGTCCATTTTGTTTGGCCAAGCAGCCTGGGGGGTTGGAGGGCATGAAACTGACATTTGCCCCTGAGGAAAGCACATGCCTTAGCCAACAGCCTGCAGAGTCATACATAAATTTAATATAATTTAATATTATTAAGTTCCTGATGTGATTTACCCAACAGCCCTTATGATAACAGTCTCCTCTACTGCCCAGGGCCTCTCCTTTGTGGGTTCCCCATGTAAGATCCCCTTGGAGCTCACCAAATTCTGTTCTTTTGGTTTCAATTGACCAGTCAAGCCTTAGCCTGGGAACTTCAAAGCACTTCAGCCATGGAATCTCATGAAGGCATATGCCCCAGGCCTGTCACTCTCTGTATCAGCACCCCTGCCTTGATCTTCCTGTGTGGTTCCTCAAGGCGTACCATGCACTTCCTCTAGGACCTGTGAGAACTAAATTTTTCTGTTTCAAGTCCCTTATGATCTTTTGTTGACCTGTGCTTCACCACTTGACACGCCAGAGCTCTACTTACCAAAGGTTAATTTAACAATTAGTCATAACACATTATCTTTTCAAACATCACTTCTCCTAATTTTCTCTCCCCTTTTCTGGGACTCCAATAACAAGTGTATTAGACCTTTTCATCATATTTCTGAATATTCTCATATTGCTGCTATAACAAACTACCATAAAACTATTGGCTTAGAGTTATACAAATTTATTTTCTTATAGTCTGGATATTAGAAGTCAAAAAATTGTTCCAAAGGGCTGGATTCATCTGGAGGCTCTAGGGGATAATCCATTTCCTTGCCTTTTCCAGTTTCTAGGTGCTGCCTCCATTCCCTGGTTTGTGGCCCCTTTCTCATCTTCAAAGCCAAGAATGCAGCATCTTCTCTTTTCTCTGACCTGTTTCTGTGTATCTTCTGTATATCTGATCCTTTTGCCTCTCACTTAAGACACTTCTGATTACATAGGACACATCTGAATAATCCAGGATAATCATACTCAAGATTCCTAATTTAGTCAAATCTGCAAAGTTCTTTTTTGCTATGTAGGGTAGCAAATGCACAGGTTCTGGGATTAGGATATGGACATCTTTCAGGGGCCATTATTAAGCCTTCCACATTCTCTTATACTTTTTATTATATTTTCATACTTTTTCTTTTCATGCTTCAGTCTGATATTTTCTTTTTTTTTAAGATTTTATTTATTTATTGACAGAGAGAGAGATCACAAGTAGGCAGAGAGGCAGGCAGAGAGAGAGGGGGAAGCAGGCTCCCTGCTGAGCAGAGAGCTGGATGCGGGGCTTGGTCCCAGGACCCTGAGATCATGACCTGGGCCGAAGGCAGAGGCTTAATCCACTGAGCCACCCAGACGCCCATTAGTCTGATATTTTCTAAGGGTCTATCTTTCAATTCACCTCTTCAAGTTCTGTTAAATCCTAGTAAAGGTTTTTGTTTCAGTCACTGTATTTTTTGGTTTCTAGAACTTCCAAATGATTTTTAAAAATAAATTCTAATTCTCTAGTGACATTTTCCATTTTAGCATATATTTCTTTAAACATATTAGTCACTGTCTGTGTCTGGGATGTTTATAGGTCCTTTCCTCCTTGGAGGGACCAGAATTTTAACTTTTGCTTCTTAGCATCATGAGAGAGACAAAAATTTCACTCTGTTTTTCAGGGGTTTTCTGCTTAGCTTCTTAGCCTTTGACTCTGTGTAGCAAACAAATACCCTAAGGGAAAAATAAATTTAAAAAATCATTTCTTGGCGCCTAACCTTTTCTCCGAGGATTTTGGCTCCTCTGTCCCAGCCACCTGGGGGGGATCTCTAAATTCCAATATTTGTGTACGAGCCCTAAACTGGCTCCTCTGCTTCTAGCAGAAATCCTGTTAGGTTTCATAATTTCTTCTCTTGTACCATGAATTAAGCAAATTTCTAGAAGGGAAAAGAGAAGGATAGAGCATAAGAACACTTTTTTGAAGTTGCCTGGACTCCATAATTTTGGTTTCTTAAGTCTTGGCTACCCCAGTAGGTCTCTGATGCCACCATTCTTTCCTTTTCTTTTCTTTTTTTTTTTTTTGGTACGATATCTGCCTTTTCATGTTGTTCGCAGCAAAAGCATCAGTCTGCAGCAACCTAGTCCTTCACAGCCCGAAGTGGAAGTCATAGCAGGGTTCTCATTCAAAACTCGACTGCTTATTAGCTGTGTGACTTTGGCAAATTACTTAACCAACATTTTTAAACATTCTGAGTTTCAACTTTCTTTTATGTAAGATGAATACTATCTTATAAAGTTATAAGGATGTGAAGATTAAAAGAAATATTTTTGTAAAACATCTAGTAACAAAAACACTTAATGAGGGCTTGCTATGTATGTGACAGGCACTTTATGTGGATTTAATAATTTAATGGAGATATGGTTATTCTCTCCCATTTCCTTTCCAAGGTCACACAGTAGTAGGTGATGGAGCTAAGATTTGAGTCCAGAGCACTTTCCCTACTAACTACTCAACACTACTTCTATAATACTGCTTTTGTATCATGTCTGATACCAGTCAAATGCTCAATAAATGTCAGTTGTTATTATACAGGAAATACAAATGCTTCAGAAATATACACTAATCACATCAGTTTTCCTCTCCTATTTATTTTTTCCTTTTCATTTCTGAAAAACATTCTTAAAACATCTATGTATTTTAAAAGACATTTTTATGAAAAATGTCTAATAGCCTACTGAATGGGGAGGTCATAATTTGCTTAACCATTATTTTATTGTTAGATATTTAGAAAGTTTCCATTTTTTTAGACAATATAGATATCAGTACTATTAACATTTTGTGCCTTTAACTACTTTCTTCATTTGAAGTATTTTCTCAGAATAAAATCCTATCAGTCAATTACTGGCTCAAGACTGTGAGCACTTTACTATTGCTGATATAACAGCTATATTGTTATGTTGTTCCCCCAAAAGAGTTGTAGTACTTGTGATACCATCAGCAACAAAAATGAAAGGTTTGTGTCAGAAGAATAGGAATTAAAGCTATGGAGTACAGGAATGAGAGAAATGTGGAGATGGGAAAGAGGAGAAAGAGATACATTCTGAGGCTAAGAAAAAAAAAGTAGAGTATCTGGATACTAATTCTTGCTAAGGAGGGGCATTAGTTTCATCTGAAGGAGTAGGAATGGAAAGAGAACTGGGCTGTGTTGAAAATTCAAATGCTTCAATACAAATACATATACATGTATATCATAATCTTTTATGAATAATGTTTCTACAGTAAGTTTTCAAAAGATGTGTTTTTCCCACCCTCATCAATGCAATGTTGTATACAGAGAAATATTACTTAGGTATAACTTACAGATAGATTATTTAACTTAATCTTCAGTATCACTTATTCTAACCTAACATTCTAACATTTAGTAATCTGGTGTGTTGATCTCTATTATTGTTGTTTGAAGATACACAGAGAAATGATCTCTCTTGAGGATAACATATTAAATTGTAAAAAATTATACATATAAATTACAAAATAACCATACATTATTATTTTCTTTTAGTTCAGTTAATTTAGTAAAATGTACTGGGAAGCAGGAGGCCTATGTTCTAGCATCCCCAGTGTCATCTGCTTGTTGCCTAATTTTGGGCCTTAACTGCCTTACCTATATATTGGGATTATATTTTATCTGACTAAAAACCAGTATTGGAACATGACATCTCTTGTTTAATATTCCTAATCTTAAATATGCTTAGTGAGCATACTATACTTGAATGAAAGTGAAAGCATCTCTTCTTTTGTTAATGCCTACCATGATTTGAATATCTTTTTTTATTTGAATCTCTTACTAACCTTGTTACCAGGAGAGATTTGAAGTTATTATTTTAAAAGCTACTTTGTGGGACAATCTTAGGGCCATTTGTCTGTTCCTACTATCAGATGAATCTCAATGTATATACGCAAAGGCAATTGCTTTTCTACCACCGCTTTCCTTTTTTTCTCTTTCTCCTTTGCTCCCACTGTAAATTTTGGGACAGTATGTAACTGCACATTAGGGAGAAACAGAAAGAGCACTGAAAATGTGGGCATAAAGAGAAACCCTCTTCTCTTTGTCTTTGCACTGTAGCCTCCTCAAGGGAAAAAATGAAGCAAATAAAAAACTTGTCTGGGGCGCCTGGGTGGCTCAGTGGGTTAAGCCGCTGCCTTCGGCTCAGGTCACGATCTCAGGGTCCTGGGATCGAGTCCCGCATCGGGCTCTCTGCTCAGCAGGGAGCCTGCTTCCTCCTCTCTCTCTCTCTCTCTCTCTCTCTCTCTCTCTCTGCCTGCCTCTCTGCCTACTTGTGATCTCTCTCTGTCAGATAAATAAATAAAATCTTTAAAAAAGGGGCGCCTGGGTGGCTCAGGTCATGATCTCAGGGTCCTGGGATTGAGTCCCGCATCGGGCTCTCTGCTCAGCAGGGAGTCTGCTTCCCTCTCTCTCTGCCTGCCTCTCCGTCTACTTGTGATTTCTCTCTGTCAAATAAATAAATAAAATCTTAAAAAAAAAAATCTTAAATAAAAAAAAACAAAAAAGAAACAACAAAAAAAACTTGTCTGCCAACTGATCCATTAAGTGTACAGGTAAGGGCCTGACTATCCAAGTTCCATTTCAGATTTTTCTTCCAGTTTCTGTAAGCCCCTAGAAAATTTTAGTAGTGATACTGAAGGATCATAGAGTATGAGAATGATAACTTGCCCAAGAGACATTTGAATCCTGTTTCTATCACTTACTGCTTAAGAGATTTTGGGCAGTGACCTTAAGCTCTCTAAGTTTCAATTTTTTCATATGTAAAATGAAGTTAGTGAATACCGACAACACCTACTTTTAGAATTAAGTTAGTCAAACAGTATTTGGAATTACGGCTAACTGTGGTTTGAATGTGAGTGTAATTTAGAAAATAAGGAGAGTGCCATTGAATAAAGTAGTTTTTAAGCTAATTCAAATTGGAGGCTGGTTTATTTCTAGGGTCCTAAAAATCCATTATCTTTTAAAGAATCCATTCTAGATGGGGGAGCAAATATAAAGGCTTTGAATCTTTCATGCTCCAATTGATGCCAATTCCAAGGTATAGAAAATGGTATATTAACAGCAACAGCCAAAATGAAGAATAATTTCTATCTATTCGATTAGCCAAAAACTTGCTGGTGAAATTATGGGGGAAACAACACACTTACATTGCTGGTGGCATCAAAAATTAGTACAACCTTTCAGAGAAATAACATAGTATTGTATTGAGAACTATAAAATGCTCATACTCTTAGAACCAATAATACCACTCATAAGGCTTTACCCTAAGACATTAATTCAAATAAGGATAATAGCTGGCAAACGAAAGGTACTCACATGTTTCTTCAAATGAATACCTTTATTTGCATTGACCTCTTCAGATGACTGCCCTTGGTTCCTTCTCATTTAAAAAATTTTCTATTTTCACCATTGCAGGATAGTTTTAGGATCAAATTCTTGTGTCTTTATCTATTCTCTGTTCTCTAACCTTCTTCATTAACTTCATTGTTGATTGCTATCGGACCTCCTTACCTTTTGATACTTTCACCCTCTAAATTCAGTTTACCTTCACAAGCAAATCAAGTTACACCACATCCTTGACCAAATCAAAAGTCTGACGTTTCCTTCAAAATCCTAGGATGCCTTTCTAGTCTAACCAACTGCTTACTGCCTGCTTCATTAAGACAAAAGATAGCCAGAAACCTTCATACCCATCCTCACCAGATCCTCCCCATATCTCTAGTCTTGTACCTAGCCACTTATAGTTCCCTCTATTACCACCTCCTTGCTTCCATACTCTTGCTTTCTTCTAGTTCCATCCAAAATACAAATTCTTCAAGTCTAAGTATCTCCTTTTTTAAAGATATAATTCACGTACTTCTTTAGTGTACAATTTCAGTGTTTTTTAGTATGTTAGTATACAGGGTATTTTAGCATCAAGATTGTACAACCGTCACCATTATCTAATTCCAGAACATTTTTGTTACCCCCAGAAGATTAGCAGTCACTCCCCATCTCCCATCTCCCATCCCTGTCAACCTCTAATATACTTTCTATCTCTATGGACATCTCATATAAATGGAATCATACATAATGTGGCTTTCTGTGTCTAGCTTCTTTCATTTGAGTGTAGTATTTTGAGGTTCATCCATACTATAGTATGTATCACTACTTCATTCTTTTTTATTGATGAATAATATTTCTTTGCATGGCTATACTACACTTTGTTTATTCATTCATCAACTGATGAACATTTGAATTTGTTTCTATTTTTTGACTTATGAGTAATGCTGTTATGAACACCTGCATAAGAGTTTTTGTGTGAAAAAGATATATATTTAAGTTTATTTATTTGATGGAAAGAGAGAGAGTACAAGTAGTGGAAGCAGGAGGCAGAGGGAGAAGGAGGCTCCTCGCTGAGTGGGGAGCCCAATGTGGGGCTTGATCCCAGGACCCTGGGATCGTGATCTGAGCAGAAGGCAGATGCTTAACCAACTACCCAGGCATCCCTGTATTTTCAATTTCTTGTGTATGCAAAATATGAGTGGAAATACAAGTTAAGTACCTCTTGATATCTAAATATAGTTATCAAATATAAATATAGATATCTAAATATAGATCTAAATATTCTGGGTTTAGATAGCTTGGGCTATCTTTCACAATGCAAACAACTCTATAATGACCTCTCCATCCCACCTTCACTCAAACACCTGAAGTCTTCCGAGCCTACACGTTAACTGCAACTTACTTTTTTCCAATTAAATTGAGGACAGGGATAAACTCTCATAGTTTTGATCATACAGTAGTTTTAAATATATGCTTACTGATACAATGACACCCTGAGATGCTCACAAATGTAAAAATGAGGACTCATTCATTCCTTCATTTGGCAGACATCTGAGTTGTACATTGGTCACTGTGCTTAATGTCGGGTACAAACTGCACAAAAGTTAGTACGTTCCATCATACCCCAACTCCACAAATAAGCACTGAATACTTACGATATGAATAGCATTGTTTCAGGTATTTCAGCAGACACAGGAATAAGATATGCTCTGCAGCCTTTTATGGCGGTACATAAGCTCTATATACAGAAATAACAACGACAAAAAGCAAACAGCTCCAGCAACTCTGGATGCTAAATGCCATAAGGCAAGTACAAAAGGCTCTGGAGAGTCAATGGTCAGAGCATACAAGCTTGAAAGAGTGGAGTGAGAAGGACTGACATCAAAAAATACATCCTGAAGTTGAAGGTGCCTCCAAGATGATGGCATTTTGATAGGGAGTCCTAGGAAAAGAGAACATTTTTAAGGCAGAGGATAGCAAGAACAAATATTGAAAGGCTGGGTATAGTACAGAAATTTTTTCAGTTAGGAATGTGTAGACAGGTAATGAGTGAAGGCTCTTGAATGTTGGGCTTAGTATTTAAATAGGTTTAGAAAAATCATTTCAAAGTCTTTAACAATTCAAATTACTTTGGTGTACTCCTTAATCTTTTCTTGAAACTTTTCTATCATATATATTTTCTAAAGTGGTCATAGATATTAGAGATCTCTCCTTCCAACAAGGGATAAAAAATAAAATCTTAATAGCCAAGCACGTTGATGGGAGAAGGTATAATTTCAATAATCCTGGCACTGCATCTACATACTTTTGGGGACATCTAAGGCTTAAAACACACTTGTAGGCAAATCTTAATGGCCAAAAGAGCAGAAGCAAGACTGGGAATAAAATAATTGCATTCATTAAGCTCCTACCACCAGGCATTGTGCCAGGTGATTTACTCAGAATATTTTCGATTGACCAAACAACCGTATTTAGGTTTATGGCAACTGAAGCTCAGAGAGGTTAAATAAATTGCTCAAGGTAACCAAGATAGTAAGCTCAGATAGTAAAAGGTGGACATCAGTTTTGAAACCAGGCCTCACTGGTCCTCTATTTTCCCTACTGATCACTTTTATTTGCTTTTGCTATATAAATGAGGCCAGAATGGTAAGTTTATGATGCATGCATCGATGAAAAGGACTAAATATTTAACAGAGGGGATTTAATGGTTTAGAGAAAAATCAGGCTGAAATATTCAAAACTGGTTTTAGAACGGTTTAGAGATCAAGATAAAGAGAGATGAAGTTTAGGGCTGCTTCTCAATCCAGTATGAACAATGATTATATGACAGATCTTATTTAGGCATACCAAGGGAGTAAGAGTCTACTTTTCATTTGGACACTAAGAGAGTAAATTCCATGAGAATAGGGTTATTTGTCACTGATATTTGGTTATTTGTCACTGGTTATTACTCACTGATACATCACAAGTCCCTAGAACAGGGTCCATCTCACAGTGAGCATTCAACAAACTTCTGCTGACATAATAATGTAAAGTCATGTAAGGGGTATTCTCATTAGAATACTCCTGAAATAGAGATGGGGTGCCTGGGTGGCTCAGTGGATTAAGCCTCTGCCTTCGGCTCAGGTCATGATCTCAGGGTCCTGGGATGGAGTCCTGCGTTGGGCTCTCTGCTTGGCAGGGAGCCTGCTTCTGCCTCTCTCTCTCTGCCTGCCTCTCTGCCTACTTGTGATCTCTCTGTGTCAAATAAATAAATAAAATATTAAAAGAAAAAAAAGAAATAGAGATAAAGATAGCAGAGTAGTAAGCTTAAAAATGAAGTTGTTAGGGTACTCTCTTTAACACTCAACCCCAGGGTAAAAACAAACTACCAAAACAAATATACAAAAAAAGCAATAGTTGTAAAACATCAGCATGATTTTACAATGAAAGGTGGACAAAAGAAATTAAAAGACACTTTTTGCACTTTATACAACACCTAGGACTCTGTGGATAATGAGATTCAATGAAATGGAATCCAAAATTTTGACCTGTTATTTTAATGTTTTAAACTTTTGTGAGCAATATATCCAGGGGCTGTTTTTGGAAAAGAAAAATGGCTATCTAATCTGAGTACCCTAAATGTACCAACAATTTCTTTCTTATAGATGGCAAGCAATGGAATGAAAATCTCAAAATCATTAACTCAAAGAAGTAGCAGAGTACACTTCTGTAAGTCTTTATTTTTCTAATTTTGATACTATGTTTCTATTAAAACATACAAAAAAAGCTGCAACAAAGAGCACAGAAGGAAAAAGAAAGTCTTTGGAAGATAGCAATCCTTCCTAAAGAGACACTTTTAAAGATTTAAAAAGAATAAAAGCAGGTTTCATAGACTTTTCCCTCTGTTTTTCACAAGCTTTTCTAATATTTCTTCTTTGATGGAACCAATGAATAACTACCACTTATCACAAAATGTCTTCTTTCAGATATGTGCTGTATATATTACTTTCTTCAGAACAGACAGTTCTTTAAGTTGCTCAAGTCTTTCAGCTGCAGCAATTTTTCTTATTTCTGTTATACTGCAATTCTTCCTCAGAATATCATAAAGACCCAATAGAAAAAAAACTCCTTTGATCTCCCGTTTCCTAAAGGCAGTACTATGTATCTCAATCAATATTTGAACTAAATTCTCTCTATCTTTTTCATTTAGTTCCACAATATTTGCTTACTTCAATAATTCCTAATACTATAGTTTAATTTGTCAGGGTGATCATATCTTATTTTCTTCTGTATTACATTAATATGAAAGATAGTGAGCATTTTCTTTCTAATCAATTAAAACTTGCTTGCAGCAGTCTACATGTCCTGAACCTTCAATTAATCATAACATAGACATTATCAGGTCTTGCTTTTTCAGTTACTGCAGAAATTTTGGAGTCTTTCAAAAGGTAACTCACTGATTTTAGAGTCTTAGTTTTTTTTTTTTTTTAATGTTACAGAAGGCTAAAACATATATTTTTTCCTTATTGTAGTATTTGGTTTAAAACATTTTGTAATAAACTCTAAGTGAAATAACTTTTTAAAAGAACTAGAATTAGCTCTCTTCGCCTGCCTCTGCATCTACTTGTGATTTCTGTCAAATAAATAAATAAATAAATAAAATCTTTAAAAGAAAAAAAAAAAAAGAACAGAACTAGAATTAGCGTGCCTGGGTGGCTCAGTGGGTTAAGCCTCTGCCTTCGGCTCAGGTCATGATCTCAGTGTCCTGGGATAAAGCCCTGCATCAGTCTCTCTGCTCAGTGGGGAGCCTGCTTCCCTCTCTCTCTCTGCCTGCCTCTCTGCCTACTTGTAATCTCTCTCTGTCAAATAAACAAATAAAATCTTAAAAAAAAAAAAAAGAACTAGAATTAAAACAACTGCAAATTCTGAGGATAGAGTAGGTAACAAATCCCAAAGGAAAAAATACACAGGCCTTATTCTTTTAAAAATCCTTTAAAGACATTACAGTTCACTTGGTATTCTAAAATCACTGAAGTTGCGATCTCATAGGCTCCAGATTGATTCCTTCAGTACACACACACCCACACACCCACACCCACACAGTGATACTTGAATAGAGAAGCCAAGAAATCTAAATTGTTGAGTATTTATTACCACTTTACATATCGTTTCTTATAAAGCATTGAGAACATAGGAAAAATAAAAAGTTCTGTCTTATTCACCTTTTGTCCTCTGTGAGCCAAATGTCCTGCATGCTTAAAATCTAGCTTAGTATCATGACTCTTGCACCATGGTTTGAAAACACAACAGCAGATACCAGTTTTTAATCAGTGCTGAAAGTAATTAAATTACCAAGGGGAAAAATATACCAGCGCACAACTCTCACAAGTGCTACATGAAAGTTACATGTAAGAATTTTTAAGGTTAGGGGAAGTTGTTTTCAGATACAGGGCAAAAGCTGTAGCCTCAAATCAACAGGTCTAGGAATTTAAGACCCTAATCATACCAGTTAAGGTAATACCAAGTATTTTAGTACTTCAGTACGATACTTCCACTCTTATAAGGTGAAAATGCCTCAAAACACTGAGTCCTATAATAAACGACCTCCTTAAAAGAGCACCTACAGAGTTCGGGTGGCATGCCTAGACAGAACACACCACTATACCTCACTCAAATAAGGTTGGACTTGAGTAGGGAAGCAGAGGTAGAGAATCCATTAATTATTACACAATAAAGTATGTCTTGTAGAGCGCAGTAGTTTTAACGAGGGTCTTCGAATACTGTGATGAATGCATTAAACAACTGGAGGGAGGAAATTTTCCATCTTACACGTGGAAATGAAACTCAAAAATTCTGGCTGGAGGCTAGTGATTAGCACAACTTTGTGGAATAACCTAACTTTTCACATAAGACAAAATCCTAAAACTTTAAGAGACCATCTATGCAAATGGCACCAAGTACCACCTTTTCAAGCCTTCGCCGGCACTGAAGTGGGTCGGAACCCCCAAACCATCACCCTACCCCCACAGGAAATGAGTTCTGTCTTCCCCCTCCCCTTGGACTGCCTTCCTCCCTTCCCCCAACCGGAAGTGAAGCGCCCCCATTCAGTCGGCCTCAAACCGAGACAAACCAGTAACAACAGCAAAAGAGAGATGATCCTCAAGGGGGTGAAGGGCACCTCCACTGTGGCCACCCCGAAGCTCGCCGTGCTTACTGACCTGCTGACGATAGGGGCAGGCAGGGGCCTGGGGCCTATAGAAAGTCCCTTGCACAGAGGACAATTCCCTGAGCCCCTCTCAATCGCCTTCACTCTTCTCACTCCGTCGCCTCACAGCATGGAAAAAAATTCATCCGCAGCACTTTATTTTGACATATTTTCTTTCCCTTTACCTAGTCGCTTAACCATCTTCTCATAGGTAACTTTTCTTAGCGCAGTAACATTTAAAATTGTTCCGGTGGGGAGAAAAGTGGAATATTATTCCCCACACCTTCAGAAAAACGAAGGGATTATTTTGTTCAAATGCGGCGAAGGACTACGTGATTACGCAAGGTGAGTCTTACTTTCGCGGAGGTTTCTGGGAGATGTAGTTTTTTAAACTGCTAAGGCCTGCAGAAAGGAATCGGTAACTGCTATATACTGGAATCCTTGGAAACACATGTTTTGTATTCGAGGGCAGACTGATCAAGGGACTTCGGCACCAAAAGGGCCAATACTCTGTTGCCCTTTTCCTCTGGAACTTAATGGAACCAAAATTTCCCTTCACTTTGGACCAAGGTCCTGCTTGTCCTGCCCTCTTCCTTTGGCCACGCCCCCGTCACCAGTCAGGTGCCCTCATAGGCTCATCCTCTGGAGGTAGGAACGCGAGAGGAGGGGCGTCACGGTGACTCCTCCCGCGGGGCCGAAGTGAGGCTGGTGAGAGGGGCCGACGGCCGAGGGCTCGTGCGCGCGCGCGTGCTCTCCCCTAGGGAGCGCGGCGGCGAGTGTGCGCGCAGAGGGGTGGCGCGCTGGGCTGGGAGGAGGCTGGCAGGCTGGTGGGCTGGGCGGGCGGCGGGCGGCGGGCGGCCGGGAGCGCGCGGCAGACTCGGCGGCGGCGAGTAGTTAGTTACTTGTTAGTCAGTGTCAGTTGCTCGGTGGAGGCGGCAGCGGTCACCAGGAAGGGGACGGGACGGCCGGCGATGGTGGTCACCACAGCGGCATGTGCGCCTTTCAGGTAACGGGGGCAGGGCTCCCCGCGTTCCCTTGGTTCCCTTCTCCTCCGGCGCCGATTTGGGGGACCACGGTAGTCCTGGGGTGAGGGCGCTGACCCGGGGGAATCCGGGCGGGGCGGCTCGGGGTCGAGTGGCGCCGCCGCGGGGGCCCAGGCGGCCGGTGTGTCCCGCCTGGCGCGGGCTCTGCGGCCACCCCCGAGCCCCGCCGCTCCCGGGGCTCGCCGCCGCCGCCCCCGCCCCCTACCGCGCCGGCGGCGGCGGCCCCGGTAGCTCGGCGCCCCCCAGAGGAGGGAAAGTTGGGACCTGGAGAAGAGGGACGCCCCCGGGCGCGGCTGGGAGGCTGCTGGGGAAAGTGAAGCCTGTAAAGAGCTGGATGCGGGGAGACTGGGGCAGGAAGGGCTTCTCTCTCTCTTTGCTAAGTCTACACGGTCATCCTGCTCCAAACCCGGGCGGATCCGGCGCAGGCTCGCCGGCCGCGCCGGGACGAAACCCGGGGGCTCTTTGCCCACTCCCTTGGCCCTGCGGTTTGTGAGGCCCCTAAAGTGCGGGTTTGCTGGGTTGTTTGGGAATTTTCAGTGGTTCGGTTGGTCAGTTTATTTCTCCTTTGCCCTTTGACTCATCCGTTCTTGCTACTTTTCTTACCTTCCGCGTTGAGGACTAGCAGTCTGAACCCCCATCCCTCCCCCTCGCTGTCTCTGCACCATCGGTCTGAGAATTTGATTTCGTTTTTCGACCTTTGACAATGTTAAAGACTGCTGAGAGCAACAGGAAGGAGATTTCCCACCTTTAAATGGTACTTTTTCGCCATCCGCCCCCCCCCCCCCCCCCCAAGATCCAAGTTTAGGAATTTGAGAGCTGTGGATTGGAGTTATTAGAAGGCTGGCGTTGAGGGGATAGTGACGAGTTAAAAGAAAACTATGATTTCATCTTTATTGGCTTTGCTGTAGAAAACCTAATACATTTTTCTTCTGACTCTGTTAAATGTGGTAAGATTAAGCGTTGAATTAAGTATTTGGAGACTTACATAAAAGGCTATTTTTAGGTCATTGGATGATGTATGTCAACAGCTTTTCACCTGAATCGTGTTTGCCACCAGGATTCTGTTTTGGGGCCTGTTTTGGGTACTGATTTTTTGTTCAACCACAGCGTCTTTTTATCCTGATAAATGAAATAATGTAGGAATGTGTGTAGTGGGAGAACCCATATTGCTCTCTATAGTGTGAAAGTGAAAAACGTGAATTATGCACAGGGGTAAAACTTTCCATGAGAAGTCTTGGATAGTTGCTGCATGATGGCCTCTCCTGTAATCTCGGAGCTTTTCCAGATAGCTCAATTCACTGACTACCTTAATTACTTTCTGAAGTGCCTGTCACTTCTCTTCTGTGACTCTTTTAGTAAGCTATAATGGCAGGTATGGTACATTTTTGTGGCATTGAAGATGGGAGTTATAGCTTTGGCCCAGAGATTAATAGTTAACAATGGAAGCAGAATTCATACCATTCCTAGTGAGTTTTGGCTATGACCAACTCAAAAACTATGTGAAAAAACAAACATCTTTCCATAGCTGTCAGAGGGGGAAGTATTTTATCATGTCTTTATTTTGGAGACTCTAACTTGATCATATTATGTGGGGAAAAAAATGTCAAATTATTTTCTTTGAGGCTTTGTGATGTGTGGTCCTCCTTTCTATCCTTTATCTCCCTTTTAGGGGCTGATATTTATGTTTGGCTGGGTTCCAGGATGGGAAGAAAATATTTTGGCGAAAGGAAAAGATAAGATTGCTTTGAACTGTTATGGTATTATGAGTATTCCTTTTACCCAGTACAGAGAAACTTCCTTGCTAATGTTTGTACCCCATTAACATTCTGTCAGAATTCATTTTTAAGAGTCTGCCCTGAGGCCCATAAAGAAATAATGCCACTTCATAACTGTTTCTGACAATCACATTAAAAAATGTGTTCCTGGAATGCATTATATGTGTACTCATATAAACATTTATCTTTGTACATTTATGGTAATGTAAATATTTAAGTCTGAGAGCTTAAAAACTTTTATTTGCTTATTTGCATACATGTTTTGCAACATCTAACCGTGCCAACCGTATTTGCCAAATAAGCATCAGCCATAAATTCATGCTTTGGCACATTTCATATAATAACTCTTCTAAATTGCTCCATGGTGAAGCATCATGAGATTAGCATTTGCTTCATGAGAGAGATTTGTTGTTGTTTTTAACTGTAATGATGTGCTGTTTAAGTGGAACAGGTGCTGGGCTCTAGCTGTTTATGTTGAAACCTGCCAAATCATACTCTTTTGTTGGTTGGGTTGTTTAAGTAATTTAGGAACCAGACTGTGGCCCCTGGCATGCCAAGAGTGAGTTCAGGGTTCCATATCACTGCTGCAAATCCCTGTTTTACTGTAAGAGGCAGGTGTGTGTGATGAGCTTTGCTTTCTCATTGCTGTTTTCTCTGTAATTCCTAGTCCTCACCACCATCACAGTCCTTTCATTACTAGAGCTCCTTGGAAAGTCTATAGGCACATTCTTTCACTAATGTTTTGTTTTCCTTGTAGAACTAGAAACTCTAGGAACTTTCAGGCCAGGAATAGATAGTTCATATTTATTTGACAAATGTTTTGATTGCCTTTTAAGTGGTAGGCTTGGTAGGCCCTGAGTGTAATGTAGAATGATGTTCCTTCTTGCAAGCAGTGTACAGTTGAGGAGGAGAAGATAGTTGATAACTGATAATTAACAATATGCTGTGATCTATGACACAGGTGTAAGTAGATTCCTATGGGTAGAAGCACCACCTGTCTGAGAATTGGGGTGGGGTAGGTGGGAGTAGCTGACTCAGACTTGAGGTAGTTGGGAGGGGGAGTCCTGAAATACATCCTCGTGGGTTATCCGAGCTAATCTTCAAGAGTAGGACTTAACTACATGCAGAAAAAGGGAGAGGATGTTTTATTTTTATTTATTTATTTATTTTGATAAAAGAACAGTTTATTTTGCTCCTTAACCCATCTGGCCTCCCCCTTCCCTTAACCCTGTCACCTCAATATATGGGAAAGAACATTTTAGACTAGCCCTGTCCTATAAAAATATAATGTGAGCCCCAAATATGTCATATACATGTGTGAATTTTCTAGTAGTTAAAAAAAGTGAAATTCATTTTTTTAAGATTTTATTTATTTATTTGACAGACAGAGGTCACAAGTAGGCAGAGAGGCAGGCAGAGACAGAGAGGGGGGAAGGGGGCTCTCCAATCCCAGGACCCCGGAATCATGACCTGAGCTGAAGGCAGAGGCTTAACCCACTGAGCCACCCAGGTGCCCCTGAAATTCATTTTAATAGCATATTATTTAATCTGATATAGCTAAAATATTATCATTCAACATATAATCAATATTTTGAAAGTATTGAAATAATTGACATTCCCTTTTTCATACTAAGTCTTCAGAGTCTGATATGTATTTTAAATTTAAAGCACATCTTAATTTAGACAATACACCTTCAAGTAATCAGAAGCTACAGGTGGATAGCACAGTTTTCAAACAGGGGCTAGTGAAGTGGCAAGAGGCCAAATCACTGAATGCCATGTCAGCCAAGTTAAGGAGCTTTAACTTTATCCTGAAGGCTGTAAGGATTGAGTGGAGGAAAAATGCTGTGATGGAATCAGGTTTGTGTCTTAGACCTATCCTGTTGACAGTGAAGGGAATGCTGGATTAGAGAAGGGCAAAACTAGAAGCATGTCAGGTTAGGAGGCCATTCCTGGTGAGAAAGGATGAGGGATAAAAAGGGGCAGGGTGGATGTATAAGAGACCGTGTATTATCAACAATACAGGGTAAATAATCAGGTTTTGGAGTTCAGTAAGGTTGAAAATTTAGGATGATTTCACATTTCTCTTGGGAGCTGCTGTATGGGGCAAGTGAAGAGAAGCCAACCATCTGAACCAGACAGACCAAAGATGAAAAAAGGAAACTATGAGAGATTTGTCTTAGAAGCTGAGGGAGGAGAGAGTATTTCAAGGACTAGGAGTGGTCAACACTGTATCCTGCCATGAAAAGGCCAAAGAAGATAAGGACTAAAGAAAATTTCTGAGACGTGGTGATTAAAATGTCATTTGTAACCTTTGCTAGTGCAGCTAGCTACATTGTAATGCATTTAGGGGGCTAATAGTGAACAACAGAAGCTTAGCTAATTCAGGGCTAATACAGTGTTTTCTATAGAGAACTGAAAAAAGATATTGAAGATTGTGACTGAATCAAAGAACTGTGGAGTCCAGGCTGGGTCAGGAACATGAAGCCTGGGAAGGATGATTCAGTTAGGAGAAAAGGAAGGGCATGAAAGCTAGATAGGTGTCACTGTGATGCTGAAGAGCTAGTGAGGAGGGAGCAATGATGTTAGCTTTTATTTATGGAGTATCTACTACATGCTAGACACTTTACCACCTTATTTCTAATTCTAACACTAACTCTACAGTGTAAGTGTTATTAACCTTATAGTTTTTCCTTTGCCATTCTCCATCAGATGAAGAAACAGGATTAGAGAGGTTAACCAATCGGTCCAGAGATATACATTATCAAGTGATGAAACCATGATCCAAAGCTTATTTTTTTTCTCCAAATCATATTCTTCTTTTTAAAAGAGTTTTCATTTTTTTAAGTAAACTCTAGGCCCAGTGTAGGGCTTGAAGTCACAACCCCAAGATCAAGTGTCAAATGATCATCAACTGAGCCAGCCAGGCACCCCCCAAATCATATTCTTAAGGCGATAAGACAGAAAATGTCATAGTGATGAGAAGTCATTGAAAGACACTGGCATGTTTAATTTAGGATTTCAGAGGTGTGTCATTCATTTAACAAATGGTTTCTAGGTGTACTGATTGCAGTAGCAAACCAAACACAAAATCCTTGCCCTCATGAATCTTACATTCTAGGGAGAATAAGACAGACATTAAACAAAATAAGTGAGAGTTATTGTTATGTTAGAAGGTGATAGATAAGTGCTGTAGAGAAAAATCAAGCAAGCAAGCAAACAAGCAAGCAAGCGGGACAGGAATGCTACAGAGTCTGTGCACTTTTTTTTTTTTTTAAGATTTTATTTATTTATTTGACCTAGAGATATCACAAGCAGATGGAGAGGCAGGCAGAGAGAGAGAGAGAGAGGGAAGCAGGCTCCCCACTGAGCAGAGAGCCCGATACGGGACTCGATCCCAAGACCCTGAGATCATGACCCGAGCCGAAGGCAGCGGCTTAACCCACTGAGCCACCCAGGCGCCCCGAGTCTGTGCACTTTTAAAGAGGGTGTCTGGGAAGGACTTGGGGAGAAGTGAGCAAAAACTTCAAAGAAGTTAGGGGCATACGAGGTAGAAGCAACATTTTACATTGGTCCTGAATCAGAGACATGCTTGGCCAGTGTACCTGTACTGGGCTGAACAGCAGAGAAGGTGGTAAGGTCAGAGAGATAACTGGGTCTAGATCTCCTAGAACCTGTAGGCCACATTGTAAGCACTTGGATGTTTACTTTGTGCAATGGAAACTATTATAGGGTTTTGAGCAAAGGAGTGACATGATTGGATTTATGCTTTAAAAAACTTCACTCTGAGCCATTGTGTTGAAAGTAGTCTAAGGAGGCACAGAGTAAAATCAAGAAGACCTGTTAGGAGACTCTCCTAAAAAAAAATCAGTTGAGAGATAGTCCTGGATCAGGGAATTGAGAAGTAATTGGATCTGTTAGATTTACAAAAGAGTTGCACAGATAGTACCGAGAGTATTCTTATGCTATGTTTCTTAATCTTCCCATTATTGGCATTTTGTAATAGACAATCCTTTGTGGTGGGGGTTTTCCCTGTACAGTAGGATGTTATCCAGCATCCCTGTCCTTTATCCACTAGATGCAAGTACCATATCTGCAGTTCTAACAAACAAAAATGTTTCCAGACATTGCCCAATGTCCCTTATGGGGCAAAACTGCTCCTAATAAGAACCACTACCATATATCCTTCACTGTGTTTCCCCTATGTTAACATCTTATATAACATTTTTCAAGTAAGAAATTAACATTTGTATAATACTTCAGTGGAACTCCTGGTTTTATTTGTATTTTACCAGTTTTTCCACTAGTATCTTTTCTCCATTCCATTATTTATACCAAGATATTACATTGCTTTTAGTTTTCAGGTCTCCTTTATCTCTTCTTGGTCTTTTCTTTTTTCTGCTTTATCTCTTCTTGGTCTTATCTATTATGACCTTGATACTTTTAAAGAATATTAGTTAGGTATTTTGTAGGATGTTCCTCAGTTTGGGTTTGTCTGATGTTTTCTCATTAGAATGGGGTTAGGGATTTTGGGGGGAAGAATACCATAGCAGTGAAACACCCTTCTTATAGGAGATACCTTATAGGAGATAAATGATACCAACATGACTTATCGCTGGTGATCACTCTGTTAAGGTGTTTTCTGGTAAATTTCTCCACTGGAAAGTTATTTTTCCCTTTCCTTACTCTCTTCAGTAGAAGCAGGTTGCTAAGTCCAGCCTACACTCAAGCGGGGGAAGAATTAAACACCTACTTCCTGGAGGAGGAGAATCAGTGAATTTTGACATATATTAAAACCACTATAGTAATTGGTAAATATTGGGGGGGGGTGGATTTTTTGAGGCTTTGCCAGTATCCTGTTTCTGCTCACTAATTTTAGCATTCATCAGTAGATCATACTGATAATAATTATTGCTATTGTGTTCTGAAAGTACCTCTTTATTTTGCTAATTTTTTCTGTATTTATTAATTGGAATTCTTTTGTAAGGAAGACTTGTTCTTTCTCGTCTGTTTTTCTGTCTATGTGCTTAATCATTTATATCAATGCCAGTTCATGGATATTTATTTTAATCTTAGGGTTATAGTTCAGTGCTAGCATTATTTATTTTATTGACCAAATTTTCCAACTTTTGTCATTGGGATCTCTTTTAGGTTGACTCTGTCCTATGCCATACACCTTTCGTTTGTGTGTATACATGCACACGTCTCTATTCTCTGGTACTACTAGATGCTTTAGGCTCATTGTGTATTTTTCCTGCAGTAGCCCTAGGCTCATTTTTTTTCAAGAAGCTGTGGCTCCTTTTATCAGAGAATGGTATTCTGAGGCCAAGCTCTGGATGCTAGGTGTGCTTGTTGCTACTTGATGTCACTGCTTCTGGGCACATTCAGTGGACAGAGAGGTAGGAAATATACGTATGTATACTAATCTATGTATCCACACATACCTGCGTTTGTTTCTGTGTATAAAAGTAGGCCTGCATTTATACTTATGTGACTCCAGTTGGATATGTTTGGATCCAACTATCTTTGCTAATAGATTGGATATAGAATGTGAAAAGAGAGTGGTCAAGGATGACTCCAAGGTTTTGGCTTGAGAACCAGAAGGATGGAGATGTGAAGACTGTGGGCAGAGCAGATTTCTGGGAAGAGTTCAGGAATTCTTTCCCAGACTGGCTAAGTGTTTGAGATGTCTAATAGATATGCTAATAGGATTATCAAGTCAGCAGCTGAACAAATGAATGTGGAGTTCAGAGGAGAGTGGTCTAGGTTGGATACATGCGAGTTGTCCATATAGATGAGATCAATGCCTGAAGAGTGAATGTTGATAGAGAAGAGGTTCAAGGACTGACCCCTGGAACAAAACAGTCAGAGAGATGAGGACGAGTAGTTCTGCAGAATGTTAAGGATGGGGGTATAGTTACAGGGTGGATTCCATATCCATCATTAATAAATGATTGTTATTTTCAAGGCATTGAGCTGTTTTGGGGGTTAACCTTGCTTCCTTCCTCCATAAACTTACAATCTAGGATGAGACAAATTACAGACTTAAAAAGAGTAGCAGTGGAAGGCAAGTCCTGGATAATAGTACAGATACGACATTCTGGAGAAGTTAGAGGACATGGACAAAGAAGGGAACAGAAAGTGTTGCAGGTCAACATTAACGCAAGCCTGTGTCAGTCAGGGAACTTGCCAGGGCTTCATGCCCACAACTAGTAATTATTGACAAGCAGAAGCTCCTCCATGTGTTGACCTTGGTTTCTTAGGTGGCTTCTGCTCTTAGTGCCCTGCCATTATAAAGTTTTGGGTTGGTAATTGTACCTATGGTCGTTGGCTGTCAATTAAGCCACTCAATGAACTGGTTAGGAGGGTTTCTGCTGCAACTCACTTTTTTTTTTTTTTTAAAGATTTTATTTATTTATTTGACAGAGAGAGATCACAAGGAGGCAGAAAGACAGGGAGAGAGAGAGGAGGAAGCAGGCTCCCTGCTAAGCAGACAGCCCGATGTGGGGCTTGATCCCAGGACCCTGGAATCATGACCTAAGCCGAGGGCAGAGGCTTTAACCCACTGAGCCACTCAGGCGCCCCTGCAACTCACTTTTTAACTTTTGCCCTTTGCCATCTTTTCATAATCAGTGGGATTCAACTCAGGACTGCTTAAGATAAAGTGTTTTCATGTAAAATAAAGCAGCAGTGGGCTTCCCTTCTTCTGTGAACATGCTTATTTTTTGACTGCTTCTTAAATGATCTTTGACATTCCCATTTATCATTTGGTATTAAAGTATGTATTAAAATACATTTATAGAACTTTAAAGTAATTTAAACTTGTAACCTAGTAAACTGAGGTTTTAGTAAGATATTTTAATTTTATCTCCTTTATACTAAAAATGGATAGGCTTTCATTGCCTGCTAAGAAGAGGTAGTACAGATATCCTATGAGACAGATAAGGAGTACCTATAGAATAATTATTTCTCAGTCCCTCTTAAAGAATTGTAAGGAAAATAAGGGATTTATCTGTTTTATAGGATAGGGGGCAGAGAATTGCAGGATTCCATTTTCAGTTATTCCACCAAACTGGTTGGCAAAGCTGTCGTCCACTTATGGACATGGTTGTGTTGTATTTATTTGTTGTGGGAAACTTGAGCATATGCTGAGTGGAAAGAGACTCTTGCACTTGTCTTGTTAGCAGGGTCCCTAGCACATAACAATACTCACAGTGATTTTGGGTGAAGGAAGTACCTAAGATCCTTGAAGACATGAAGTAAGACATAAAGTAAGACATGAAGAGTTAGCTTGGTCCAGAAAAGTTAGGATACTAAAACTTTAGTTGTCTAAGACAGAATTAGGGCAAAGTAAAATAAATCTGTATGGTAACATCCTCACTTTAGACTAAGACAGACAAATACTACTACTGTAAAAATGTCATCACTGTTTTTCAGGTGGCCCATAATCCTACCCTCTAGTAGTAGAGTTCTTCTAGCTTAGGAGTCAAACTGCTAGAATTTGAATCCGGTGCAACTACATACCAGATGTTTGACATTAAGTTTGTTTTTTGACTATTCTTCACTTTCCTTGTTTGTAAAATGAATATTTCTACTTTATGAGGTTGTCAGGTGAAGTATGGATAGCAAACACATAAATGTTTCGATATAAATATTCACTTAGTTTGAACCATTACTCTAAAAATGCTGAGATGCTAGTATCTTAAAGTTTTTCATTTTCTAGAAAATCATGTATGCTGCATGATAATCAAGGGGGGGAAGCCCCATGTGAAAAAGAGAAAAAGACTAATGGGAAGTATACTAATATATTCACAGTGATGTGTTGGAACTAAGAATAATTGGTTCTCTACTTTTTGCTGTCTCCATATTTTTCCTCTTAATTTGTTTATCAGATTTTTGTTAAATATTTAACTATAAGCCAGAAATGGGCTTTCAAGAGCATATTACTTTTTGAGCATTCAACATTGCGTTATGGATTAAGAACATAGATTCTAGACCTAGACTAAATGGGACTGAATCTCATCTCTGCCACTTATTAGCTGTGTGATGTTGGGAAAGTTATTTTATTTCTCTATGCCTTAGTGTTCTCGTCTGTGAAATGGGGATAATGATAGTACCTAAGTCAGAGGGCTTCTAATGAGCTAATATGTACAAAGTGCTTAAAATAATGCTTGGGGTATAGGAAATATCTTGTATTTGCTGATAAATAAAGGATAGAAAAATTACACTTAAAAATTAATGAAAGATTTTAGCTTTCCAGTATATCTATAGGTTAATCCGCAAGTTTTCCTCTAACTCTCCTATCTCTACCTTCCTGAGCTGCTTTCGTTCCACTGATGGTAGAGAAGCGGGAACACTATTTTTTTTTAATAAATTCTTTGTATGACAGGAGCATTTTTCATTGTTTAAAGTTAGGATCTAACCCCTCACCCTCTCATAATTTTCAAAGTAGATTCAGTTACTTTCATTACTACAAGGGGAGATGCCATGGTATAACATTTCAATATCTTGTAATAGTCAATTGAATATTTCAAAGGCTGAGAAACTGTCTTTTTCCCAGGTGTGCAACAGTTTTTATAGATTTTATTTGGGTATGAAGTAGGAGTAATTGTGGGAGTTGGTGTGAAAGAAGATTTAAGGCATCGGAGAAGCAAGAAAAAAAGTATTTTCCTGATGCCAGTTCTCTCCTTGACTTGAAAATTCTTTTAGCAATAATATCCCTAGACTATTTTTCAGCATTTGCCTATTAAGGACTGGCTGTATTCACAATGTTGAACCTTACAACTAAATATTTCAGGTAGACTGACAGATCTTAATTCAGCTGTTTGTCCTGAAGTTAAAAGAGGTTATTGTTTTCCAAAATCAGTGAGGAAATAAGTATAAGAGGGATGAGATGTCCAGAAGAGAATCCTGTGGTTTAATAAATAACCTTTTTTCTTCTATGCAGCGTAAGAACAAGTTTACTTTGTTTCTTTTTAAAGATTTTATCTATTTATTTGTCAGAGAGCGAGAGTGCTCGAGCACACAAGCAAGGGGAGCAGCAGGCAGAAGGAGAAGCAGGCTCCCACCAAGAGGACCCTGGGATCATGACCTGAGCCAAAGGCAGAGGCTTAACCCACGGAATCACCCAGGCATCCCTGCTTTGTTTCTTAATATACAAATGTAACTTGTGGAATGACAACATCAAAGAATATACAAATTGCACCATCAGTAGCATAGAATAACTTATAAATACAGTAGTTTCTAATTTAGGGAGCTGAACTTTTAGTATTAACTTAGATTTTACTTCACATGAATATTTTTATTAAACATATGCAAATAAAATTTGAATTCTATTATAAACGCAACTTGTTTTGTTGTCAGTTTTATATTCCAAAAGTCTAACAAAAAACCTTGTCATTGAGAAAAGTTGTGTTTTGTATTGTTTTGTAAAAGGCACATATAGGACTTTGTAGCTGCATGAAAATTCTCTTATCCTTTATAGGACTGTGTGGTCTGCATTTTCATGGACTGGCATTCTGACTAGGAGACTGAGTACTGTATGGAATGACATCCTTCTAATGCTCTGTCCTTTTAGCTTCAAGTCTTTATTACCTATCAAACTACACATCTTTATTTTTTTATTTTTATTTTTAAAAAATATTTTATTATCTGACACACAGAGAGAGATCACAAGTAGGCAGAGAGGCAGGCAGAGAGAGAAGGGGAAGCAGGCTCCCTGCTGAGCAGAGAGCCTGATTCAGGACTTGATCCCAGGACCCTGAGATCATGACTTGAGCCAAAGGCAGAGGCTTAACCCACTGAGCCACCCAGGCGCCCAAACTACACATCTTTAAAAATTATAAGCTTTTATGATAGGGAAAAAGTTAACTTTTATTGTAGAAAATAAGTAAAAAGGAGAAAATCTGCTATCCTACCATCAAGAGATAACCAGTACTGATAGTTTGGTGCCTTTCCCCCATTTTTCTGCATGTATATATATGTTTCAGAATGCCTTATTGACATCATACTGTGTATGGTAGAGATACAGCAGCAGAAAGCCGGTCATACTGTGAGAGACATGTAGGAGCTGAGACTGGCCGAGGAGACAGACACATGCTCACTTATAGGAGATACTTAGAGGAATTGATAGTTTTCTGTTTTTCGTATTGTTAAGCTAAATTTGAATAATTTAATGCATTTTTGAAGCAGCTCCACTTTTTAATAATTTCATAACCTGATTTTTTTCTGATAATAGATTATGGACATTTCCCTATGTCATTAAAAAAACTTCACTTCTTCACCACCCCATGCTCACTTTTCTGATAGAAAACTGACAATAAGAGAGGATATGATAGCAGAATAGGCCCTTGATAGTCTCAAAGAATATATTTCAAATCTCTTAGGCATATCTATTAAGGACTGGTGCTGTTTGATAAATAATAATTCATGCCACAAATGAAATTTCAGATTTTCTAGTAGCCACGTTTTTTAAAAAAAAAAAATTTAAAGATTTTATTTATTTGACAGAGAGAGATCACAAGTAGGCAGAGAGGCAGGCAGAGAGACAGAGAGAGAAGCAGGCTCCCTGCTGACTAGAGAGCCCTCTATCCCAGGATCCTGAGATCAGGACCTGAGCCAAAGGCAGCAGCTTAACCCACTGAGCCACCCAGGCTCCCTCTTGTAGCCACATTTTTAAGAGTACAAAGAAGCAGGTGAAATTAATTTTAATGACACATTTTATTTAGTATAACTACAATACCATCGTAACATATACTCAGTATAATAAATTGAGATGTTTTACAGTTTTTTTTCTGCTAAGTCTTCAAAATCAGTTGTTTATTTTCTACTTACAGTACATCTCAATGCAAACTAGCCACATTTTGAGTGCTCAGGAGTCACATGTGACTAATATTAGCACAGTCCTGGAGCATATAATTTCTCCCATAAAATACAACAAAATAGGACTTTGGGTTAGTATGAGAAGAAAACTATAAAGCCAAGTTGCACAGAAGATGCTGAGCATTCATTCTGGTGTCTTATGAGATCTTAAAACTTTGCCTCAATATGACATATCCCTGTATTTATGGACCTTCATGTTACAGAATAATGTTAAATTTGTAATCACGTAAAGGTTTACTGTGTATACTTACCTGTGGCTATTCATAGAATAGTCAATAAGATTAATTCCATATTCCAAGGATTTAGGATAACTAAGAGTTTGCAAGTACACTTCGTGGTTTAAGACCTGAGGACAAATGTATCCTTCCTGGTAGAGAGTGCTTTTATGAAGTGAGTAACAAACATGTATGCACATGTACGTGTTACATATGCATATACAAAATATGTATATTATATACACATATGCACACACATTTATCATAATCCTCATTGTTACTCTGAAGAAACAGTAGCAATTAAAATCAATCTTTTTAAAATGAATTTGTGGCATGATAAGAATGATCCCTAAGGTTAGTGAATATATAATATACAGTAGAAGAATAAAGAACGTGCTTTGCTTTTACTTTTTTTTTTTAGGATTTTATTTATTTATTTGACAGACAGAGATTACAAGTATGCAGAGAGGCAGGCGGAGAGAGAGGAGGAAGCAGGTTCTCCGTGGAGCAGAGAGCCTGATGCGGGGCTCGATCCCAGGACCCTGGGACCATGACCTGAGCCAAAGGCAGAGGCTTTAACCCACTGAGCCACCCAGGAGCCCCCAAGTTTTGCTTTTAATTTCGCTTTTGATCATGTGAAAAATTCTCTAGTATCTCTAAGCTTTATTTTGTTCTGTAGGATGGAGATAATCCTGCCCTTTTTTCTTAATATGATTTTGATTATCAGATGATTATCAAATCCCAAATTATCAAATTGGATGAATGGAGAATAAAGGTACATGTCTTATTCATCTTTATGTCCCCAGGACTTAGTATAGGATTTGACAGACTGGCACCCAATAAATATTGTATTCAAAGTCTGAATATATGTAAAAGAGCTTTCTAAACTGAGAGTGCTGCAAGTGGAAGTTATTTTGGTTATTTGGTTTGTACTGTTTCTTCTTTAATTTCTTGACAGGAATATGAGAAATGTAATAGTTAATATTTCCCCATAAACTCAGTAAATAGGACTGCATGTTGTGATTGTATTTTTACTTAACATTATTATTTTATTCACCAGATCTTGTCTATAAATATGTATATCTCTAAAATATGTTATAATTATCTTGTTTTAAAAGATGTCTAGCACTTAAATATATTTTTTTTAATAAAGATTTTATTTATTTAACAGCGAGACAGTGAGAAAGGGAACACAAGGAGTGGGAGAAGGAGAGCAGGCTTCTGCAGAGCAGGGAGTCCAATGTGGGGCTCAATCCCAGGACCCTGGGATCTTGACCTGAGCCGAAGGCCGACGCGTCATGACGGAGCCACTCAGGTGTCCCCAGCACTTAAATTTATCTTGACCTGTTTAGCATAAAGAGTTAATATTTTTTTTGTTGTTAATATGAGCTAGGACTGTTTTCACTGTAATCCATCTTTATCAGCTTAAAATCAGCCTGAGACACTAATACGTACTTACTGGATGTCAAAACTGTAGAGGCAAAGTAGCAATATTTTAGTTACCACACTGTTGTCTGTTAATCAGAAAATGCCCCTAATAAGAATGGCTTTCTTGTTTATATAATGGTGGGAGAAACTCCATCTTTTTCCTCCAGAAAGGATCCAGTGCTTCATAAATGCTTAGTGTGGAAGTAAAACAAAATTATAATGCAAGAACCAGTAATGTGCACCCAGAACAGCATTTCAAAGTGATCCTCATCAAAACATGAGCTTTTTTAGCACCAGCTATGAGTTTCTGTACCTGCCCACTCACTGAGTCATCTGTAGCAATTGAAAATTTGGATATTTCCCATTTTTTAGGGCATATTTTTTGATAAAGTGGCTTCTCTTTATCTCATGAATGAAGTAAGCAGCCTCATGTAAAACAGCCTGCGCAGCGTGACAGTATGCCTCATTGTTTCCTGGGAATGAGGAACTTCAGGAAGCAGTTGGATGTTGTCTGTGTGCTAGGGCACCATTAACTAAATATTATACTTCAGGAGTAGTTATATTTCCCCACTTCTGCCTTCCTCCAACACCTTTGGGTATCTTTGGATATTTAGTGACAGAAAGATAAGCAAATCAAGCTTGATTTCCCCCTTTCCCATTTTTCTACCCATGACAGTAAATGTTAAAATTGTTAAAATCAAGAAATATAGTACAGGGGTGCCTGGCTGGTTCAGTTGGAAGAGCGTGTGGCTCTTCATCTCAGGATTGTGAGTTTGAGCCCTCTGTTGGGTGTAGAGATTACTTAAATAAATTTATAAAAAATGAAACAGTACATATTAATGAAAAAGATTGGTGCAGTGACAGTGTAGACCATTTGGCCAAATGTAAACTGAGTGATATACTGAATGAATGAAATGATGGGCCTCAATTAAAGGCAGAGAAGGGTTAACTTGGTTTTTTTTTCTTTCCTTCTTTGCTCTTTCTCCCTGACGTCTAGCCTGGATAGGCATTTTTTAAAAAAGTGATTCTATTACCCGCCCCCGCCCCCAAATCCTCTGCTTATTTCTATTCCATTCTGAATTTTATTGTTTGCTGTTGTGCTTAGACACAAGGGAAAAGGATTGAAATCTTGTTCTTTTTCTTTAATTCTTTAGTTCATGTACTTGCATCTGCTCATTCTTAGCTTAGAAAATACTAATGATAATTGGTTAAAGACGACGCTCATCTCATGAAAACGTATAGTAATCTAATTCTGAATAATTTTTATTATTAATCCCTTAAATATTCCAACCCGTATCAGCAAAAGCTCCCTAGGAAAATAAAACTGGCAACTTTAATATGGACCAAATTATTGCTCATGCATTTGACAGTATGCTCTGCATTATCTTTTGTTTTTTTTTTTTCCTGTCAGTATCTGATTGATGAAATTCAAATAACTAATAATCTTTGGAAAATAAAAAGGTATGTTTTATTTATTTATTTATTTTTAATTTATTTTGTTCCTGATTTAGGAATTTAGTTACAAGCTACAATTTTTGTGTGTGTGTGTTTTCTTAAAAGAAGCACAAGAAAAGGGACATGATGTTGCTTGTATAAATACTTTTCATATCCTTAACAATTATATTTTGACTCATGCAGATTAACTCTTGGATGATATTTCAGTTTCTGGTCCTTGGCTATCATTTCCGGGAAATACTAAGAGAGCAAGAATGCTGGGTATTTTTAAGGTTTAGTGCTGCAATTGAAATACTGCTTGAATTGCCAGCGAATTGAACTTCTAGAGGAAAGGAAATGGTGTGTACAGCAAAACTTTTCTTCAGGGCAGAAAAAAAAGTTACTCATGTTTGTAAGATGATTATTTTGGAGATAGTAGTTTGCAATTTGAGGATATTGTGAGCTGCTAATATGTAAAACAGTTTCATATAACAAATGAGTTATAATAACTGAGTTACAGGATGTGTATGAAAGCAGTTTTTCATAGTATCTATCCTGGTTCCAGTGACTTAGAATATATATTTTGATTTCTTTGTTCTGACCTACTTGTTTTAGAAGTTCTTTGTTATATTTCGATTTCTTTGTTCTGACCTACTTGTTTTAGAAGTTAAATTTTCTAAGTTCATGGCATTTATTGTATAAGCATTTTTTGGGTCTAAGTGCCATGTCAGTTATTCTGACCATTCAAGGAAGATATTTGTTTCTTGTAGTGTTTGGAATTAAGGACCATATTGTAAATATTGGATATTTATCTGGTTTTAGAGATGGTTTCTTTAAAAATGTTCCTAATTAAACAAGTTACAGATGAATAGTATCTCAAGAGATATCAAACAATATAGCAATAAATAGAAAAAGAAGCCAAATTCCTTCTGCATCTCTCTCTCTCTATCTCCCGGGGGTAAATAAATAGTAACCACTGCAATCAGCCTGATATCTTTCCAGATCTTTTCTTCTGTGTGTGTGTGTGTGTGTCCGTGTGTCCGTGTCCACGCATGTGTAGTTTTATTTTGTGTCTGTATTTTTTTTTTAACACATCTATAACACTGAGCATTGATCTGGATTCTGTCCTCTACCCAATATGGAATATAGCTTTTCATGTCAGTACATGTAGTTGTATCTCATTCTTTAACTGTTGCATAGTATTTCTTTGTGTACTGTTTTCAGTTTTAGTTTAGTCCATTGAAAAAATTTAGAGCAGTGCTCTTGTGCTTGCATCGCACAAGCTTACCATTTTAAATCTGGAAATGGCAAGGATCATTTGGTTTCTTCAAGTTTTCTGAGTAGGCAGAACACATTAAATTTTTTATCAAAACTTTAAGAGGAAGTAAAAATTAGTTAGTTGGATTATTTCAACTTTTTAAAAATGCCTGGATTGTGTTGTACTGTTCTGGGCATATGATTTAATGCAGTTGAAACTGTGCTGTGGTTATATCACTGAACCCCACTTGCAGTGGGGAGAACCAAATGATTACAGTTTTTCTTCAGTGAGATAGGATGGATAAAAGCAGCTTATATTTAGGCTACATAGATCTTTGATGACTGTACCCAGAAAGAAAGACAATCCCTGGGCGTAGGTACCCTGTGTTTTCCTGTTCGTTGTTAGATTTCCGGCACCTCCCATTGTGCCTAGTGTGACGAAGACACGAAGATGTAGGAATGAATGAATGGTACAGAGAGGTCCTTTATATGAAGCATGTCTGTCTTGGACCATGAGTTGAAAATAACCTACGAGTTAAGGCTGCAGAGATTGGCCTTCAATTGCATTGGTATTAACACATCTATAACACTGAGCACTTAAATTTTTGATAATTTATCCAGAAGCTTGAGTTGTTTTGCTGTCTTGTTGTCTTTACTTTCTTGTGTAAGTAGTGTTTCTTTCTCTCTTTCTCTCTCTCTTTTTTTTTTTTCCAGGTGGAGTAACATCTAAGTTATTATCTTTGTTTCTTAGGAAAGTTTGGTCAGACCATTCAAAATGAACCACTGTGATGAGTAGTTTTGGGGGTGTCTCTCACCAGTGGTTCCTATATTTATTGTTTCCATATTGAGGATGCTTGCTGTTTTCAGTTCAGTTAGGAGGCATTTTCTGAGTGCCTACTTTGTAATGGACCTGATGCTGAATGGTGGAGGTACAGAAATGAATGAACTGCAGTCCTGACCCTCGCATCTCAGTGTCCAGAAAGAATAAGAGAGTGTCACCGGTATATGGCAAGTGCAATTATAGGTACTTTTATATGTTGGACTGTAACTTTGTGCTTTGGCATTAATTTGGCCATTCTGAGATTGAGACCATCTGTTGGCTAGGAGTTTGAAGTATTTCTAATGCTTCATCATGCTTCATATTCTGGCATTATTACTTTTTGGAGAACCTACAGCTGAACAGCTTGTTTTTAGTATGTGTGTAGTGTTCTTCCCTCTCTCTTTCAATTTCTTGAAAGTGAGCTGCTCTGTTAAAGCAGAAGACTGTGAACCATCTCTTGCTTCAGCTTTCACCTGCTGCTGAAAAAAACCTCTTCTCCCATAGTCGTTTCTTTTTTATTTGTGGTTGGACCTTTATAAGTCTATGTGGACCCATATTTCCATCCCACTGAATGTATTCTCTATGGTTGTAGGACTTTTTTTTTTTTTAAGATTTTTATTTATTTATTTGATAGAGAGATCACAAGTTGACAGAGAGGCAGGTAGAGAGAGAGGGGGAAGCAGTCTCACTGCTGAGCAGAGAACCCGATTTGGGGCTTTATCCCAGAACTCTGAGATCATGACCTGAGCCGAAGGCAGAGGCCTTAACCCACTGAGCCACCTGGGTGCCCCTGGTTGTAGGACTTCTTACTTATCAATGTATTCCAGCCCTTAGAATAGTGCCTGGCATATAGCAGACTTGCAGTAAATACTGTTTAATGAATGATATGTGACAACCCTACCTAGAAGACTGAGTGAATCTTTAATGCACAGATCTTGTTTCAGAGCAAAGGGTTGTGTTCCTGTTCTTACTGTGAAGCTTTGTGAGTCCGTGAAGCTTGGCAGGAGCACCTCACAACCATGTAACTAGTATCATTTATTAGGGTTACTGAGAAGATTCCTACTGTAGTGCTTACCCAGGGATAAGGAGAGAGGCCTTAAATGAAGTCATCTTCTGGGCCGGTGAGGCTGGGATCCAAGGTTCCTGTGACATTAAACTAAGTCTTGTTGGAGGAGTAAACGCTCACAGTCCTAGGGAGCCTTTTGGGTGTATCCTGTGGAGGCAAAACTTCTTATCTTTTTGGTTCTGGCATCATAGGAAGAGTTCTTGGAATTCCCTGGGGCATCTATCCATTAGGTCAAGCCCTAGGAAAGCTGAGAGGCAGTTTATTGTTGTGTTTAAGAGCTGAGGATCTACAGCCAGACTGCCTCTTTGGAATCTTGGTATGGCCATTTCCTTTATGTGTGATCTGCAACAAGTTACTTATTTTGTGTTTCAGATATCTTGTCTGTAAAAATGGGAATAAAATAGTACCTAATTCATAATGTGGTTTGAGGATTAATATAGGCAAAGGGCTATATTATGTACCTGGTACATAATATCAGTGCTCAGTAAATATTCATATTTCCTTAGTTGATACTGAAAAGCAGTTCATGCCTTTTTATTCATTTTTATTCAAATGTGCTTCCCTGAGAAGTATGAGAAGGCACAGAGGTACAGCTGCTCTTCTGGGAGTTTCACATAGGCAGGTGTGGAGGTGTATGGAGGCCCACGGAGGTGTGGTGAGCATTAGATGGCACACAGCATCAGCTTCTAAGGCCTCATCCATCACCACGTGGAAAACAGGTGGAGAACCTTTGATCTGGAGAGCTCTAATTATCTCCAAAGTAGGCCATGCTCAATTTGACAGTGTCATGATTTTTAATATTTGAAAGCTCCAGAATTGCTGCTGTGGGATATAACCCTTTTCTTCTTCAGCCTCTTTCCTGCTTTCTTATACTGTTGAGTGAATATGATGCTCCACTTCCCACATAGATACCCAATAGCTGTGACTGCCAAAGTATTTATCTTACTTTCAGCACATAACTTGTTGACATGTTATTGGGTACTTGAAGTTTTCACTGTTAACTGGGTTTGAATCCCAGTTTTGCCAAATGTGTCCACCTAGTAGGACTGTTGTAAGGATTAATAAAAATAGAACACTTAGTGTAGTACTGGGCATGCAGTAAGTCTCAAATATTGGTTGTAAAGTTAATATATTTGTCCTGATTAGCATGGTAGTCATTATTGTTCCATATTTCAAATTGGCAATGAAATACACATTTGCCCTAATCCTCATTGCTGCTCAGAACTGGAAGACTAAGTGAAATATAGCAGCTCTCTGCTTGAAATGTGCTGTAACCTTCCTTTTGCGGTCAGGGGCATGCAGGGGTCCCAAGAGTTGGCTTTTCTGGTCCTATATTCTAGTTCCTTTCTGCCGAAATGTTGTAACCCAGATTTTCATTACAAACTCCTCTTGGTGGCTTCTGCAACAAAATTGCAGTTATGTGATTTGCATTCTGTCCTTGAATTGAGGCCAGAATTAGGAAGTACATTCAATGCTTTTGGTAGCAAAATTCTGTAATGGCCTATGAGATAATTATGTTGATAATAACATACAAATTTTTATGTATAACCTCCAGTTTAACACTCACCCTACCTAGATTTGTTGCATTTCTTTTCCTTTAATTTGAAAAACATCCCTCAATGATAGGCAGTACCATCTCTCCCTTTTACAATTGAGAAAACTGGGGCTCAGAAAGTTTAAATAATTTGCTGTGCAACTTAGGCACTGAACAGAGTGAGAGTTAATTCACTCCATGACTTTTTTCCTTTCAAAACTAGAAAGTTGAATCCCCAAATTAGGGTCAAAATTTTTCCTGAAGAAATTTACAAATGATTTGGCTACATTCAGAGCTTAGGTAAAAGAAAGGAAATAGGTGGAAAGAAGGCATGGAGAGGTTGAATTGATAAATGTGGGCCAACTACAAAAGATAAGAAGCTGAGAATATCATTCAAACACTTTTGGTATTGAACCAATTCATAGAAGGCAGTTGCCCTGTTGGAGGGCTTTTTTTTTTTTTTTTTTTTTTTGGTAGTGTCACATTTTAACTTGGAGATTCAAATTTCAACTTAAAAATATATCTGGAAGAGAGGGTAGAAGATGGTATTAGTGGAAAGGAAAATGTAGATGTAGAAATGTTATGCATATTTAAAGAAAAAAACGATCCAGATGAAGTGTTAAAGACTATGAGCTAAGTGGGGGTTCAATGTAGATATGGTTCAGAGAAGTCTAACTGCAGATATTCTTTGGTTCAGGTAGAGAAGATTCAGATAAGCTTTCTGGAGTTGTTACCATAGTATTAAATTATATCTTCCCAGAAATGAGATCCTAGTGTGAAACTTACTTATTTGGAATTTGTTTAAGCAGGGTGCCTGGAGATAAACACTGAATCCTTACTGCACCTGAGGAGGTATCTGGAATATATGTCGGGGTGTGCTGTGAATTTCATTAGCTGCATGTTAGCCCGTCATATCTGTCACTGAGGCTATAGTGTTTATCTAAGAAGCTTGCCTTATTTAACATTTTTACTTGTTTAAACCTGTACAAGAGGATCAAATCTTGCATCTTAAATTTACCTATAAGCTGGCTGCATATACTGAAGACATACTAAGTATACCTACTTGCTAGCATTTGCTTCCACAGGATAAACATGTCTTCCCTTCCTTCCCCATCAACCCACTTTTCTCAGACTTCCGGGTTGGTCGGGTTGGTCCTCATCCGCACAGTTGTCCATGCACCAAAATGCTGAGGTCACTTTGGAATTCATCAACTCTAGTCTTGCCAAATCTGATAGTTCTTCATTTGTAATGTATGGTTTGTCTGTTTCTCTTCATTGCTACTACTTCAGTGTTTTTCCTTTTTTGCTAGAAAGGAAAAGATCATTGTTTCTTGGGTTTGTTTTGTTTTGTTTTGTTTCCAAGTAATTTTTGAAAGACATTTTCCTGGATAGTGCCTTTTCTGGTTATTTAACCAGTTTAGTTCAGGTGCCAGCGTATGTCACTGGAGAGGTGGCTCCTGTTGGAACAGTAAGTTTCAGTTCTGCTAGAAGAGATCATTTGCATCAGTGAGGGCTGGGGAAGAGGAGTTGAAACATCAGCTGTTAACAGTAATAAAATCACTTTCCTTGTATGATTGTTTTGAATTTGAACAACAAATTCATCTGTTTTGCCTTAAACAAAAGGCCAGATGTATTTGAAGACAACTATTTGCAACCCACGATGAGGGAATTCCTACCCTATAAAATTATTTCAGGAATGAGCTAAAGTATATGTAAATGTATACACCTGGGCAGTGAACGTCCAGTTATCTGAGGGGATGACAAAGTGTATGACCTTTCACTATTTTAAAAGCGTGTTTTTATTTTTTATAGGTAGAATGAATTTTATAATTTATTAATTTAAGGGAGCAAATGTCTTTGTAGAAAAGATTATCAGGAATGTAGCCAGGCCTTAATGGCAGTTTTCTTGTGGGGAATACTAAAAGGGAGGAGGTAATTTCTGTTTGAGACTTACTCTGTGTTGAGAACATTGGAATGGTTCAGAAGCACATTAGGGGCATTAGTAAATTTATATGTCTACATTTGTTTAGTTAACAAGTTGACTATATTTTGTTCAGATAGATTGTTTAAAGATCTTTAGTAAAAGATTCCCTTCCCGACATATTTCTATTGTGCAACAACCTACACATATCTTTGCAGTGGAAGTGCATTAATTGCATTAATTAAATTAATTAAATTATATTAATGAGGCATTGAGTTTGCAATTCAGTAGGAATCAAGCAGAGTGGTGCAGTGGAAAGCTCTTCCTGAAAATGATGGATGATTGATTAGCTGCGGGATGCAGGGAAAAGCACTCTTCTCTCTTAGCTTTGGTTTCCAATCTGTAGATCAAGAGAATTAGACTGAGGACCCTCCCCACTCTGAATTGCTGCTTTTGTGGTTCCCCCCCAAATCACTTCTGGGCTGTTTTCTTAGAGAAGGGGTATTTGTCCCATTGCCTTTTCTGTTCTCTCAAAGCCAGCCTACATGTTCTGGAGTTTGGGAATTTTTTTTTTTTTTTCTCTGACTGAAGTTAAGTGACCAAAACAGATAGTGAATTTTGACAGTAGTGTTGTTATTAGTTTCATGCTACCAACAGCATTTTAGCAACAGAGCAGGACTGTTTCCAAATTAGGAATCTATTAAAATTCAAATGTTGATGAAGAAGGGCTTTAAACACTTTGTTTATACAGAGTCATTCTTAGGGTTATGTGGGATGCTCATTTTATAACAGCAGCAATAAATGAGGTAGTTAAGAGCCTGGACGCTGGAGCCTATACCACCTGGATCCACACACATCTGGCTCTGCCACTTGCTCCTTTTGTGACCTTGGGCAAGTTATAATAATAGCACCTATCTAATAGGCTTGCTGAGGAATATATGCCTGGGCTGTGATCCCTTATATGTGCAGCTGCGACTATGAATTTATTAATTATTTTTTACATTCTAGGGATCAGGTCTTCCTCTGATACCTCCTTTAATCCTCATAATAATCCCGTGAAAGTAGTACCATCTTTGAGGATAGAGGTTAAATAACTTGTATCACATATGAAGTAGGTGCTAGAGTCATGATTCAAACTAGATCTTTCTGACTCATTCTGAAACTAGGTTCCTTCCTTATGTATATACAGTTGACCCTTGAACAAGACAGATTTGAACTGCACGGGTCCACTTATATGTTTTTTTTTTTTCCATATATAGTTTAGATAGTATATATGTAAATACATTTTCTCTTTCTTGTGAATTTCTTTTTTTTTTAATATTTTATTTATTTATTTGACACAGAGAGAGATCACAAGTAGATGGAGAGACAGGCAGAGAGAGAGAGAGGGAAGCAGGCTCCCTGCTGAGCAGAGAGCCCAATGTGGGACCCTGAGATCATGACCTGAGCCGAAGGCAGCGGCTTAACCCACTGAGCCACCCAGGTGCCCTCTTGTGAATTTCTTAACATTTTTTCTCTAGCTTACCTTATTGTAAGAATACACTATATAATACATATAATGTACAAAATAATGGGTTAATTGACTTTGTTATTGGTAAGTCTTCTGTTTAACAGTAGGTTTTTAGTAAAGTTTTTGGGGAGTTAAGTTATACGTGGATTTTTGACTGCATGGGGGTGGGGGTAAGTACCCCAACCCCTTCATTGTTCTAAGGTCAATTGTATACTGCTCTAAGGCCAGGCCTTTGGAAATTCTAAATGTTGTTTATTATTCCCTGGGCAATGACTTCCAGAGGCTCTTGGTGTTGGATGATCAAAGGCTCATCTAGCATTTGAATGCCTCCCATCACCAGGATAAAGTGATTTGACTTCTCTTTTTTTATATCTGGGCCTTCCTGGCATCAGGGCTCTCGGTGAATTGTTTTCATACAATGTGATTTGATTTTTTTTTTTTTTTTTTTTGGTTCAGACTGACCCAGCATTGGTACTCAGTTCCCAGTTTCTCTGACATCAGCCTTGGATTATAAAAGACTCCTTTTTTACTAGGTCTACCTCCTTAATGGAGGAGAGTGAAAATTGTAACACACGAAATTTTCCCTTTATTCACCTGATGTTTAACTGAACATCTATGTATATGACATTTTAATCTGGGGTTTAGCTCTTGCATTTTTCACTTGAAGATTTAAAAATGGCTTTACAGTGAGACAACATTATTGGAACATCAATTTTTACTCATTTACAAAACTTTAGAGTACATTCCTTTCAACTACCATAGCTACTTTTGTTTTTTCTTTTGAAAATTCTTTCGTGTAAATAATGGTACACAAATAGGTCTCTGTCATTACTCAACCTTCTTATGACATATCGTACTTAATGCTGAGTAATACGAATAAGTGTGGTGCTGGGTGTAAACATTTTGCATTTTGAGTTTCAGAAGGTTTTAGCTTCACCTGAGTTGCTGAGTCAACTCTGCTTTGTTCATTATTTCAGAAAAGTATCTTATACATGGTTCCAATTAGTATAACTTTAAAAAGTTAATTGCATTTAAGAAGTTCCAACAAGTTCTGTAAGCATCCGTCTCCTTCATTTTGTAGTTAGCTGAACAGTGAAGATAAGTGAAGTACCTTTTTCCATTTTATTTAGAAAAAGTCTTGGTTTTGGTAATTTTTGTCTGTAAAGGGCCAAATAGTAAATATTTTAGGTTTTGTGAGCCATATGATCTCTGTCACAGCTATTCAGCTCTGCCAGTGTAGACTACAAACCCATAGAAATGTACCTCTGTGGGCATGACTGTGTTTCAGTAAAACTTGATTTATGTAGACCTAGTTTGAGACTCTTGATGGTGAGGCTCCAGTGAAGAAGTGACCAGTGGTGGAGGTTCCAGTGAAGAAGACACTCATGTGATGAAAACAGCTGTTTAAGCTCTGGCAAAATTGGCTTCTAACAGAGGAGTCATAATAGTATTTATATAAAAATAAAAGCAGTGCTTTGAAATATCAAGGAATACTAAGAACCACTCTCACAAGGAGTTCTCTTTTCAAAATGGCATGATTTTGCTCATAGTGAATGCTTACCAGAGTCCCTCATGATGTATTATTAATTCAGAAGCTATTATTTGTTCAGCTACATATACATATTTTAATTTTCTTTATACATTTAAAAACGATAAATGGAAAATTCAGTACTGTTTAAGAAAGGAACTGCTACTCAGTATTTAAATAGTTATTTGCCAGATCACATTTTGGGTTGAGTTTCTATTTTTAACTGATATGCTGCCTTAAGTTTGCCAAAGCCTGATTGCATTTGGAAGGAAAGTAGCATTGTTGCTGTTTCCTCTGCATGATAACATCTAAAATAGCAGCAGGCAACAGGGGGAGAGTGAAGGTAAAGGGCAAAAATACAATACTCTTTTGAAGCTTGTATTTTTTTTTTTCCTCTACAGAATTTCAATTCCAGTTAGACTATGATTTCCTTCACTCTGATCTTTAGAATACCTTATTTATTTTCTACATTCCATATTTGTATTGAGGTGCGATTGTGAACCATTTTGTTAGAATTTAACCTTCTGATTCAAGTTGATTAATGTGTTTATTCACAATCTATATTATATAGTGTTTAATTTTAAGTATGTTTCCCCTCAGTGAGTGCTTCTGTTTTAGAGCAGGAATAACTGACATAAGGTGTACCAAGTGGCTTAGAAAACATTTTAAAATAGTAACTTTAGGGACGCCTGGGTGGCTCAGTTGGTTAAGCAGCTGCCTTCGGCTCAGGTCATGATCCCAGCGTCCCAGGATCGAGTCCCACATCGGGCTCCTTGCTCGGCAGGGAGCCTGCTTCTCCCTCTGCCTCTGCCTGCCATTCTGTCTGCCTGTGCTCGCTCTCTCCCCCGCCCCTCTGATAAATAAAATCTTTAAAAAATAAAATAAAATAGTAACTTTACAGCTACATTTTAGAGCTTAAGAAATAGAAAAGGTTAAATAGATTGGCCAAAGTTATTAATACCATGAGTATTTTATTTTAGGTCACATTTTTGTGCTCTTATTAAACCATTCATTTGGTAAAATCCCTCAACTTAGGGTTATTAAAAACATGTATATTGGGGTTGCAACAGATCTGGGATTTGTGACCAGTTTGAGGCTCTAACTGGATGATGTTTTGCTCAAAGCTTCCTTTATGTTTCTTTTACATTAATGGCATCAGGATGCCATACAGCCCCCAGTATGAATCACTGGGAGGAAAATTTTGAATAGGGTTCTGAAAAGTGTGATTATCAGATTTATTTTTTTAAAGATTTTATTTTATTTATTTGTCATAGAGAGAGAAACGAGAGCAAGCACAGGCAGACAGAGTGGCAGGCAGAGGCAGAGGGAGAAGCAGGCTCCCTGCCAAGCAAGGAGCCCGATGTGGGACTCGATCCCAGGACGCCGGGATCATGACCTGAGCCGAAGGCAGCTGCTTAACCAACTGAGCCATCCAGGCGTCCCTGATTATCAGATTTTGATGTGTCTTTTAACACTTATCCCACTTAAAAAGACGAAGAGAAGGGTGCCTGGGTGGCTCAGTCATTAAATAAGTGTCTGCCTTCGGCCCAGGGCTCAGGTCATGATCCCAGGGTCCTGGGATGGAGCCCCAGCCCCACATTGGGCTACCTGCTCTCCGGGAAGCCTGCTTCTCCCTCTCCCACTCCCCCTGCTTGAGTTCCCTCTCTCGCTGTGTCTCTCTCTGTCAAATAAATAAATAAAATCTTACCAAAAAGAAAACAAAAACAAAAACAAAAACCATGAGAATGTGGAATCAAATGTTGCAAATTTTAACTGACATTTCTTTTCAAGGAAGATATTTCCTATTATGATGTGGCTGTCCTTCTCTATTTAAAATAATGAAATAAAATGATTTCGTATTTCAACTTTTCAATCATTCATAAGCTGTTCTATGAATACATTTTCCAAATAGATACAATGAACATTTTAAGTGAAGTTATTTTTCCTTTATTTTAAGAAAAGCATTATGACTATTCATAAAAATTCATTTTTGGGGGTCAGATTGAACTATTGAGCCCTATATGGAAAAACTTCCATTTATATTTAATCTTGTTTGGATTCCCTTTCAAGAAGTTAGTAGCCCCATTCTAAATGTACTTAAAACTGTTATGTTAATAGGAAGAATACTGAGGATTGTAAGACAACAAATCAAAATAGGAGGAAAACCCCTCAGCTATTTATCTCCCTAATGGAGTAGACTGAATACTATCCTATAGAGAGAACACAGAGCTGAGAACTAATGATTATTTTAGCACCGATAATGTGGCAGGCATTCACTTGTTTGGAAATTGCTAATACCCTCTCTTATACCATAGAGAGGGGGAAATACAGGGGGCCTAATTCAGACTTGGTGTGGGTTAGGAAGGAATGTATTTCAGGGTCCAAGAGGGAGGATGTCAGGAGATTATTTCTAAGAGAAGAATGTGAGCTTAACATAGCCATGCGGACAAGGGAAGAGAGCTCTTATTTAAAAAAAAAAATGCATTGAGCTGTAGCATGGACATATGAGAGCATGTTAAACACTGGTTATCTCTAGGTATTCAGTAGGAACAGTTAATGAATGAGGAGGTGGAAAGTGGTGATGTGAAGGATCGGATTGGGAAGGATTGTTGGGTTTTAAATATTAAATGCATTATTTACCAGGCTATAGAGTAAGAACTTTGTTCTAATGATGGCAGGGAGTCCCTGAAGGAAGCTTGGATTGGTATCCTCTTGATTTATTAGCTGTGTCTATTACCTTTCTTGCCCGATTAACATAAAAGAAAAAGAGGAAGATGGAGTCTAGTTTGAAACATCTTTGAATTTTCTTATTATGTTAGGAATAATTTTTTTCCCGTTGTATCCCAAAGTAGAGAAAATACAAAGGTTATCTTAAAGCTCCGAGATTAAGAGTTTAAAATTTTTGGTTCTGATTCGAATTTCTTTACTAATTTTGGCAAAGCATCTACTCTCTTTTAACCTCACTTCCAAGTCAGAGAAAATTAGGTTCTTGGACCTTTGTTTTTGCCCAGGCCCTTTTTATCAAGGTGGGGTAGAGGATGGAGGTGGAGGCATATGAAGGCAGGCAAGGATACTGACTGGCCTCAAAACAGCAATGGTGCCTAAATAGGTACTTTTGAAATTATTTTTTCTAGGGTATTTTGGCAGAAAATGTCAGGATGGTATGGTGTTTTAATTGAGTACGATGATTTCCTGGTGGTTGGATTTCAGGCACTCTGTAGCCTGGGTAAAAAATGAAGACCTTAGGACCCCACGACTGAACTCAGGTCCCCTTTGTTCCATAAGGCAAATTAAGAAAATGATTATCTGCATTCGTTTTACTCTCAGGATGAGCTGAATTTGTGATAGAAAAAGGTGAAATTTGTTGGTAATGTCAGGTTTAGCTCTTCTTTACTATTGCAACAAGCATTGCCTTATTCTGTATAGACCAATTATTATCTTGTGTTGAGGTGTTCTCTTTGCTTTCATTATCGCCCAACTGCAGTCCCACATTATCTTATCATGTTTATTAACCTTTAAACACGATTTTCATCATGTTATTTCCTTAATTTAAAAATCCACAGTATCATTTTGCTGTGGGTTTGTGTTTCATAGAACCTCTGGAATATTCTCTGTGAATGGGGAGAGGAATGCTTGGGATGTCCTAGAGATGTGTCTGACTTAGTAAGACAAATCCTATTATTAATTTGTTTTGTCTAAATAGAAGTCTTCTTATTTGGCAAATATCTTTCACTCCGAAATGACCTAAGGAATAAGTTCCTCACAGAAGATTATGTGATTGAAGGCACATAGTCTGGCGTTGGTGAATGTGGTGTTCCAGAGTTTCCAGCAAAACACCTATTGATCTGCCATTTATAATAGGGGGATGCCTGTCTTTGAGGGACAAACAATTGTTACTTAATAATTGATTTTCTCTCATCTCTGACAGTTGGACTATATATGTGATAAGCAGGAAGAAGAAAAAAGGAAATTTGTCTTTAAAAATCAGTTATGTTCTGCCTCCTAACATCTTACTTGTCAGCATCACCATTCAGTACTTAGAGAATGCTGTTTTTGCTGAAGTGGTGATTCTAATTGTCTGGCAGATTTTCAGGTGCACCAGCGGCATGATACCACCATCAGTCAGATCTGTGAGCTTCCCCAGCCTGTATTACTTCCTGATTGCTAGGGCAGAACATTGGTCACAGCTTTTTTTTTTTTTTTAGTACTGGGAAGAGCAGGGATGTATTCCAATGTAGAGTTGAAAACTAGCATTTTCGGTAGGATGGAATGAATTTGTAGATCTGTGTATAATTGGTAAAACAGGTCCATTGTAGTGACCAGCAATTTGTTTTGATATGTCCTAGGCAGGTACTGCAGGTACATGGAGAACTTTCCTTTTATGAACTTCGAGGCCCTGTTCCAAAGCTGATTAAATCTCTTCTGAATGTTCTGGACCAAACCAAGCATCTCAAGGGTCCCTGTTGGTGTGGTCCGGAGTTGAGTAAGCCCTTTAGTTGGCAATGAACAGTTGCCACTCTAGATACAGTTCTAGGATATTTTCACAGGAAACCCCTGAATCTGCATATGTTAGATGTGGGAAACTGTGGCATAGTATCCAGTTAGAATATAGCTTCCCTCAGTATATGCCAGCCTTTGCAGAGGGTACAGAATTTTATGTATGAGGGTATTCGATAAGTGTTATTTTTGTTGAGTTATAAAAGCTTGGTGTGTGTGTATACACACACACACACACACACACACACACATAACTGGATACATATATATTTCTAGATAAAAATTTCTTTCAAAAGTTAATTTCTTTTTATCTTAATACTTAAAATACTTTTACATTTCATTCTTCAGTGTATTCTTCAAGACTAATTCACATTCTTTTAGGACTTTCAGCTCCATGGAGAATGGTAATTCATAGAGCTCTCAGAAGGGGGGTGCCTGGGTGGTTCAGTGGGTTAAACCTTAGCCTTCCGCTTAGGTCATGATCTTTAGGTCCTGGGATCGAGCCCTGCATCGGGCTCCCTGCTTGGCGGGGAACCTGTTTCCCCCCACCCCACCCTCTGCCTGCCTCTCTGCCTACTTGTGATCTCTGTCTGTCAAATAAATAAATAAAAATCTTAAAAAAAAAAAAAAAAGAACTCTCAGAAGGTCCACTAGATAATTTTGCTGCTTATTGGAAGGCCTTACTATGGACACCCCCAAATCTTTGAGTTTCCATTTGAAATGCATGGTACTCAACCACTTTTTTTTTTTAAGTGTTTGTGTGACCTTGGATTCTCACACTATCAAAGGTTGCTTTTTTCTTATTTCTTGTTGCCTAACTGAACATGGTTAATTCATTGCCACTATTACTTATCACCCACTGGAGAGGGTTGCCATGCTTTTAGGCAAGGCCCATTTAAGCAGTTTTATCTCTCTAAAGACAAATCAGTTAAAATTAAAGATCATCTCAGCTGAGCTAGAATTGTTTCTTACAGATCAGAGAAAGATGAGGAGAGGAAAAGCAAAATCCTAGAATGTATACATTCTACCTCAGCAAGCATTTGTGCCTGGGAATGGTACTTGTTGATGACCTCTTTTTTATGAATGGTATGTGAATGAATCAATAGAATTCTCCTTGGTAGCAGAGATTGAGGGTCTTTTTGTAGTTTGACCCAGATTTTGTCTTTGGGAGTGTTTAATAACATTTCAAATATATCTTGATTTATTTGCTTTCTAGTTGAGTTTTTGACATGTCTATTTTCTGGGTCCATGGAGATTGGCAATATGATTTTTAAAAGGATTTATTTATTTCAACAAATAAGTATGCAATGGTATTGGCATTCCAAAAACCACTAAGGCATAAAGTGTTATTGTTGTAAATTCATACTGCACAGTAGATTTAAAAATGCTTTCAGAATGTCAGCAAGAGGGAAAGATTTTGTTATTTTTCCAGTAACTTTAAAATGCAACAAATGAGCCCTGTATACCATAATCCTAATTAAACATGTTTTGTAATGTAAATAGGAGCTTAAAATAGCAAGATTTCTGGTGGCTGGATGGTTGAATTCCATACTATATAAGAAGCAAGAATTTATTTTTTTTTAATTAAAAATTTTTTTTTTCAAATTTTATTTAAATTCTGGTTAGTTAACATACACTGCAATGTTGGTTTCAGGAGTAGAATTCAGTGATTCATCTGTTACATACAACACCCAGTGCTCATCATATTAAGTGCCCTCCTTAATACCCATCATACATCTAACCCATCCCCTACCTACCTTCTTCCCTACCCCTCAGTTTTTTCTCTATAAGAGTCTTTTATTTTTTTCCCTCTCTTTTTTCTCCCTCCCATATGTTCATCTGTTTTATTTCTTAAATTCCACATATTAGTGAAATCAGATGGTATTTGTCTTTATCTGACTAACTCCTTCCATCTAGCATCATACACTCTGGCTCCATCCATGTCGTTGCAAATGGCAACGTAATGTATCTCAAAATCTGCCATCATGATGCCTCCAATTTTTTCTTTTTCAAGATTGCGTTGGTTATTCGGAGTCTTCCATGTACCTTTTAATTTCATCTTTGTTTGTTCCAGCTCTCTGAAAAATGTGGTATTTTAAATGTGGTATTTTGATAGGGATCACATTAAATGTGTAGATTGCTTTGGGTAGTGTAGATGTTTTAACAATGCTTGTTCTTCTACTCCATGAGTATGGAATGCTTTTCCTTTTCTTTGTGTCCTCTCTAATTTCTTTCATAAGTGTTCTATAGTTTTCAGAGTACAGTTCTTTTATCTCTTTGGTTAGGTTTATTCCTAGGTATCTTATTAATTTTGGTGCAATTGCAGATGGGATTGATTCATTGACTTCTTTTTCTGCTGCTTCATTATTGGTGTATCGAAATGCAACAGAATGGTGTGCATTGACTTTATATCCTCTGACTTTGCTGAATTCATGTATTCTTGCAATTTTTTGGCGGAGTCGTTCAGGTTTTCTACATAGAGTATCATATAATCTACAAAGAGTGAAAGTTTGACTTCTTACTTGACGAATTGAATGCCTGTCTCTGTTAAATAGTAATGGTCAGAGTTCCTGACCATAGGGGAAAAGCTCTCAATTTTCCCCATTAAGGGTGACATTAGCTGTGGGTCTTTTGTATATCGCCGTTATGATGTTGAGGTATGCTTCATCTGTCCCTGCTTTGTAGAGGATTTTTGTCAAGAGTCGATGCTGTATTTTGTCAAATGCTTTTTCTGGAGCTATTGAGAGTATCCTATGGCTCTTATCCTTTCTTTTATTAATGTGGTGTATCACACTGATGGATTTGCAAATACCCAACCAGACCTTCAGCCTAAGAATAAATCCCACTTGATCATAGTGAATCATTCTTTTAATGTACTACTGAATTCAATTTGCTAGTATCTTTTTGCATCAATGTTCATCAGGGGTATTGGCCTGTAATTATCCTTTTTAATGGAGTGTTTGTCTAGTTTTAGAACCAAGGTAATGCTAGCCTTGTAGAATGGGCTTGGAAGTTTTCCTTCCATTTCTTTTTTTTTTTTTTTTTTTTTTTGAACAGTTTGAGAAGAATAGGTATTAACTTTTCTTTAAATGTCTGGTAGAATTCCCCTGGGAAGCCATCTGGCCCTGGACTTTTGTTTGTTGGGAGACTTTTGATTACTGTTTCAATTTCTTTGCCAGTTATAGGTCTGTTCAAATTGTCTATTTCTTCCTGTTTCAGTTTTGGTAGTTTTTTGTTTCTAAGAATTTACCTATTCTCCCAAATTGCTCAGTGCCACATAATTTTTCATAATATTCTCTTATAACTGTTTATATTTCCATGGTGTTGGTTGTGATCTCTCTGTTTTCATTTGTGATTATATTTATTTGGGTGTTTTCTCTTTTCTTTTTGATAAGTCTGGCTAGGTGTTTATCAATTTTATTAATTCTTCAGAGAACCAGCTCTTAGTTTCATTGATCTGTTCTACTGTTTTCTTTTTGTTATTGTTGTTTCTGTATTGTTTCTTTCTTTTTTTTTTTAACATTTTTTTTTTTATTTATCTGGCAGAGGTCACAAGTAGGCAGAGAGGCAGGCAGAGAAAGAGAGAGGGAAGCAGGCTCCCCACTGAGCAGAGAGTCCAATGTGGGGCTTGATCCCAGGACTCTGAGATCATGACCTGAGTCAAAGGCACAGGCTTAACCCACTGAGCCACCCAGGCACCCTGTATTGTTTATTTCTGTTCTCTTCTTTATTATTTCTCTTCTGTTAGCTTTAGGTTTTATTGGCTCTTCCTTTTCTAGCTCCTTTAGGTGCAAATAAAGTTGTGTATTTAAGCCTTTTCTTGCTTTTTTAGGTAGGTCTGCATTGCAATGTACTCCCCTCTTAGGGCTACTTTTGTTGTATCCCAATGTGAAAAATGAAAACTGTCACATTTTCGTTTTCGTTTGCTTCCATGTACCTTTTAATTTCATCTTTAATTTCCTGGTTTTAACCCATTCATTCTTTTGTAGGATATTCTCTAACCTCCACGTATTTGTAATCTTTCCAAATATTTCCAAATAATTTCCTGGTTTTAACCCATTCATTCTTTAGTAGGATATTCTCTAACCTCCACGTATTTGTAATCTTTCCAAATATTTTCTTCCAAATATTTTCTTTCTTCAAGTTTTATAGTGTTGTGGTCTGAAAATATGTATGGTATGATCACAGTCTTTTTGTACTTGTTCAAGGCTGATTTGTGACCCTGTATGTAGGTCTCTAGAATAGAGAATGTTCGCGTGCACTTGAGAAGAATATGTATTCTCCTGCTTTAGGATGAAATGTTCTGAGTGTATCTGTTAAGTCGATCTGGTCCATCTGGTCCATTGGTTCCTTGTTGATTTTCTGTTTAGATAATCTGTCCATCACTGTGAGTGAGGTGTTAAAGTCCCCTACTGTTATTGTATTATTATCAATGATTTCCTTTATGTTTGTTATTTTTGAGAGAGAGACACAGTGAGAGAGGAAACACAAGGGGCGGGGTATGGGGACAGGGAGAAGCAGGCTTCCTGCTGAGCAGGGAACCCAATGTGGGGCTCCATCCCAGAGCCCTGGGATCATGACCTGAGCCTTGGGCTGAAGGCAGACGCTTAACAACTGAGCCACCTAGGCACCGCTGTCTGTTATTAATTGTTTTATATATTTGGGTGCTCCCATGTTAGGGGCATAAATATTTAGAATTGTTAGATCATCTTGATGGGTAGACCCCTTAATCATGATATAATGCCTTTCATTTCTTGTTACAATGTTTGGTTTAAAATCTAGTCTGATATAAATATGGCTACTCTGGCATCTTTTGGCATCCATTAACATGATAGATAATTTTCTATTCCCTAACTTTCAATCTGCAGATGTCTTTAGGTTGAAAAGGAGTCTCCTGTACACAATATATAGAGGGGTCTTTTTTTTCTTTTTAATCCATTCTGATACCCTATGTCTTTTGATTGGAGCATTTAATCCATTAACATTCAGAGTGATTATTGAAAAATGTGAATTTAATGCCATTGTGCTACCTGTAAAGTTAATGTTTCTGGTGATGTTTTCTGTTTCTTCGTAGTTTTTGTTGCTTTTGGTACTCCCCCGCCCCCACCACACACACACTCTAAGAGTTCCCTTTAATATTTAATATTTCTTGTACAGCTGTTTTAAATGAAGTCTTCCTTTATGATCCATTCCCTTTGTTTCCCTTTTCTTTTAGTTTCATTATTTTCCATAATTTTATCTTGTATATCACTGATCCATTCCTCTGCTTTGTCCATCCTTATTGTTATGGCATCTGTTTGGGTTTGCATCCCAGTTATAGCATTTTGGCTTGACTAATTTTTAGCTCTCCTATCTCTGCAGTAAAGAATTCTCTAGTGTCTTATGCTTTTTTCAAGTGTATCTAGTGTCCTTATAATTGTTTTTAAATCTAATTCAGACATCTTATATTTGTATTGATTAAATCTATGGCTGTTATTTCTTTCTGGTCTTTCTTTTGGGGTGAATTCCTACATTTTGTCATTTTAGAGGTAAAAAAAAGCAAAATAAAATAAAGATTTAAAATATTTTTTAAAATTAAGGAAGCTAGATGTGTTTTTCCTTGCTTGTTAAGAGAAGCTTGATAGAAGGAAGAAAAAAGGAGAAAATATTAAAATTTTTTTAAAATAATAAAAATTAAAAAAAATTTGTCTTTCTGTATCCCCCCAAACCCAAACCCAAAACCAACCAATCAACCAACAAACAAAACCCAAGGAAACTAGATCCTGTTTCCCCTAGAGCTGAAGCTTTGGAGCACTGTATGTTCAGTAGACTTGGTACTGGCAGGAGATTTGTTCTGGTCTTCTGGGGGAGGGGCCTGTTTCTCCTATTGTCCTCTGTACCTTACATAGTGGAGATGCACCTGCAGGACTGGGGGGTGAAGGGGTGGGGCTTGGTGTAGCCGCTCCGTTCTCCCCTGGGTGGTGCTCTTTAGCTCACTGAGGTCAATGCTGGTGGAAGAGGGGTGAAAATGCTTTCTTGTCCCTGGATTGGGAAAGTTGGGCCCACTGCTCTTCAGGAAGCTCAAATAACCACCTCTCCTTTGTCATTGCCTTCTGTCAGATCACCACCTTCACCTTGTCCTTAACTGAGCTGTCTGCCTGCCAGGCGATGTAGCACTCCTGTGTTTTATCTCAGGTGTAGCTGTGTTTCAAAACCCCGTATTTCAGAGACCTCCACAGGGCAGACCTGTGCTGATCATTCGAGGGAGGTTCTCATGCCAGCCTGTCCCAGGAAACAGTCATGCCACTGTGTAGCCTTATGATAAATCACAACACACAGCTGGTGTCAGGGTTTGCTGCCCTCAGCTGGTGTCCTTATTCTAATATTGGTGAACAGGGTAGTTCAGTTGTGCCTACAGGGTCATTTGCTCAGGGAAAGGCCATATCACCTCTACCAAATGCACTCCATGCAGGGGAACCACTTTTCCCTGTGTGACCCAGGGGATTCTCAGACTTTGCCGCCCACTAGTGGGGCTCCACCCATCTTCCCCATATGTGCGCTGGCGCATATGACCTTGACTGTGATGCTGACCTCCAAAACTTAAGACTCTGCGCTCCAGTTTATAAAAAACTGGTGGTGTTGAAACACTCTCCCTTTTCCCAGTCAGTGGTTTTGAGGAAGTTTTTTTTGTGCAGTCCCCTACATGTGTTTTCATCCCCTCCTTCCCTTTCTCCTTCTTGTTCTCTCTGGGTACTCCCTGCAAGATCAGAGCTCCCTCCCCTAAGCAGCACCTGTGGCTCTCTTCTTCCAGGAATCAACGCTCTGTAGTTCCTATCCTCCATGGGTTGTTTTTTTCTGTTTGTAGATGTGCAGCTTTGCTCTCTAAGACTACTGATGAATTTCAGAAGCAAGAATTTCTGTGGACCATTTCACTTAGCCTTTGCTTATGACTTCTATTTGTCCATATATGTCAAAGAAAGGGAATAATCTTTTAGTAGTTTGCTGAAGAAATGAGATACTTCATAAAACAGTTTTGTGGCTGACCTTTTCAGAAGTGAAATAGGATCTATAAATTGCCTCATTCTTATGAGAATATGTACAGTATTGCTATGCAGTGAAGTCCTTAGAAGCTTATAGTTTTAGGAAATAAGACAGGCAGGCAAATTTTTCTTATTAAGCTCCTATGTGAAAATGTAGGCCAGTTGTTTGGTAAGATGGAGAGAAGAGGTCATCCTTGGTCTCAACTTGTCCAGCCATAGCATTGTTGTGTTAGAGGACATATACCATCATAGTCCTGACGTGTGCAAGCTCAGCAAGTTTTATTAGGTCAAGTGAAGGAGTTGGGCTCTAAAATGATGTTTGAATCAGTGAGTGATACAGGAGATGTGGGAGGTGAGCATGAGGTTAAGGGGTTGTAAATAATAGTTTTTGTTAAAAATGTGGTTTCTTTAAAAATAAAAGGTACAAAATAACACATGTAGCAATATCTTTTGAAAAGAACTCTTTTCAAATGGCTCTATCTTTGTGAAGGATGCCTGCATTCTTCAAAATCAAAATTGTATTTGTGGTATTGCATAAGGGTTCCTGTATCAAAAACACTGAAAGTGTTTCATTACGCTGATTAAACACTAATACTCAATTCAGAAAACCAGGAAAAATGGAAATGTTGGTCCTCATGATATCCTCTAGGATGTAGGTGGATTGAAAATACTTCTAGAAAGATGCTGTTCAGGGTAAGGGGAAGATGTCATTTGGATGTAAGACCTTCTTTTAGGAGATAGGGGGTATTTTGGGGGGCACAATATGAGGAGGAGAATTTTTGCAGGGAAGTTGTATCCTGAAGTAGTAAGTACGATTTACATGAGAAGGAGACTTGAGAACATTTTTTCTCCTTAGTTTTGAAAAGGAAAACCTTTTCTTCCCCATTTTCACTTTTCATACTCATTTAGCCAAACCTTTACTTGTTCATCAGACATTTGTTTGTGTGCCTCATTTGTTAGCTGTGTAGTAATTTTTTAAATATCAATTTTTTTATGGTCAGTTTTTTGGGAAGAGACATATTTGAGATATCTGCCTTTTTTTAAAAATCAGCAGTAAATTTTCTTCTCTGTTTATTATAGGTGCTCACAAAACAAGAGGAAAGGCTGTTTTTTAGTACTTTTCTTTTAGTATTTATTTTTATTAAAATATTTTATTTATTTATTTGACAGATAGAGATCACAAGTAGGCAGAGAGGCAGGCAGAGAGAAGTGGGGGAAGCAGGCTCCTCGATGAGCAGAGAGCTCAATGTAGGGCTCGATCCCAGGACCCTGGGATCATGACTTGAGCGAAAGGCAGAGGCTTTAACCCACTGAGCACCCAGGCACCCTTCATTCATTTTTATTATCCTATTTTCCCTATCTCTCCTGTTATCTTATCATCCTATCTGTCCTGATTGAATTTCTTATTTTTTCTTTTGTTTATACTGACCATGGATCTTGGTTCTCATCTTTGATTCTCTCACATGAATGCTTATATCTCGTTTAGATCTTCTTTATAGAAAATTCTAAAGTTATAAAAATTAGGTTCTCTTATTTGGTTTCCCCTCTTCTCAGCATTTGACTACTTCTGCATCTAAATGTTTACTAATTTTTCTCAGTTATATTAAAGTGTGTTCAATGAAGGTAGAGTTTTATGACAGCCCATAAGCTGATGGCAACATCCTTGATTTTTTCCAAATCAGGGTCAGAAATATAGTTACTAAGTTATATTTTCCTTAGCTATTAGGGTGGTTACATCCATTGGGATACTGAACTTCATGAAGTCTTAACCTCATCCATTTAGAACAGCTAATATACTATGGAGCTTCCTTACTAAATTGGCTTGCTCTAATCCATTGAGACCATCTGTTCAGGCAGTGGGGTATAGCAGCCAGCACTGAGCGTCTGCAGTAGTAGTTTTAATGTTTACTTTTCTACTTCCTCACTGACATTGGCTAGATTATTTCCAGCATGAATTCACTATCAGTAAGGTAGGGATGATGTTACCTGCCTTGTAAGGTGCTTGTGAAAATTAACCATCTAGGTAAAAAAACGTGAAATCTGTCTTGTATAATATATAGGTACTTAAGAAATGGCACTGTTACTATTACTTGCCAATTTGTGAACATTTTCTGTTTAAACTCATACAGTACTGCTAATAACCAAGGTAATTTACATGGCTGTTTCAAATTAGGATTGGACACATTCAAAACTTTTGTTAAAGTATGTTATGGTCTTTATTTTTCTCTTGTTTGTAATTTAGTAACTGCAAAAAAAAAAAATCAGACTGGCCTTCTTTACTTTGTTCTAAATAAACACTTGATGGTTCTAGTTTAAGACTTTGTCACCTTCTAGAATTTTTCATTAGCACAGTATGTAGTACATCACTGTTTTACTAAAAAGTGATGTTAGATTAATGGGACAGTGTTGAAATTAGGTAATTACGCTTCTTTTTTTTTTTTTTTTAAGATGTTGCTATTACTTTTCCCTTTGTGGTTCGTTTTAATATTTTCATCATATAACTCTCTGAAACTCTCTATAGCAATTATCACTGAAGGATGATTTTTCTACCTGATAGTGAGTAACCTAAAATGATTAGTATATCACTATTTATAAGTTCAAAATTCTGCGTATCCATCCTTCTTTCAGCTACATACCTTATCTTTCTGGATTTTTTTTTTTTTTTTAAGACTTATTTGACAGAGAGGGACAGAGCATGAATAACAGGGAGAGGCTATGGGAGAGGGACAAAACGACTCTGCTGAGCGTGGAGCCAGATGCAGGACTCAATCCCAAGACCTTTTGAGATCATGGCCTGACCTGAAGTCAGACACTTAACCAACTGAACCACCCAGGTGCCCCATCATTCTGGATTTTTTAAAAGATTCTGTCACTATCTTGGTGGTGCTGTGTTTTGTGTTACTTGATTTTAATGTGATATATATTTTATTGATGACTTTCAAAATAATTGTCATGCACTATTGAATATTTAATCATTAAATTATAAAAGTGATAACTTAATATCATGTAATTGATTTTACATACTCAGTAAATTCCTATGAATAAGAAATTCTCTGTGGTTTTCTATTTATAATTAATATACCAAGTAAAACTAATTAGAAGTATCTGAAGCCCCTAGCAAAACCTGTAATTAGACATGTGACTCATAATTAACTGACTCTTTTCATTCTTACTTTTTCCTCTGTTTGAATTAATAATTTGTGTTCTTCCTGAGTGATACCTGTCCAATACGCGGACTGTAGTTCAGTGATCACTGTTGGTGTCATTCTTAAATTCTGTGGTTTTACAGAAACTTTGTTTTAATCTTCATTTAATAACATAAAGAATACTTGAATCATATGCTGTATAAATGATCACATTGGAGATTTTTGCCCACATTATCAAATTATGCATTTATTTTATCAGAGGCTAAAGGCAAGAAAATAGAAATAGGCAATAGGCAGAATGTTCACTTTTCCTATCTTATACTTAAGCACCTAGGTTTTTTTTTTTCTCCAATCTGATTATTATTTGTATAGTTTTGTCATATACCCACTGGCTTTGGATCATTGAATAGGATTGGTGTTCATTATTTTGACATAGAATTAATAATACATTATGGATCTGCTATATGTTAGGTAGTATTCTAGGCTTTGGGCATAAAGGGACAGGGGTGATATTCAGAGTATTTACCATTCACTACAACACAGGCACCAACCAATCACAATAACCATAGCACTGGATTCAGGGTCTCAAGGATCTCCCCCCCACCCCGCATCTTTTATACTGTATCAGGCTTTGATGCTTTTGTTGCTGAATTTTGGTGGTGGTGGTGGTAAGACAGGGCCTTGGAGTTAAGGGCAGTGACTGCTTACTAGATATTATTTCCGAAGTATTTTTAGTATTTCATCCTTTAAAGCTGTGCTAGTGTCTACTAGCTGAATATTAACTCTGCCAGGAGGTGTCCAGTTCTTTGTAAGAGTCAGAGTTAACCCAGTTTGAGAAGTACTTGATGGATGTATGTAGAAGGTACATAAGGAAAGGACTGCATGAACCTTTCTTGGGAAAACCAGTTAGTGAGCAGAAATTCACCATAGTCGGATTTGAGGAGGAGGTTCCAAGCAAGCTGAGGGGGAAATAGCATTTGCAAAGTCGTAAAAGCCTGAGATAGCATAGAGGATTCAGAGATTAACAAGTAGGAGAGAAGGAAGAAGATGATGTTTTTCTCTGACCCAAGCTTTTTAATCTGAATAAATATATGTTAAAGTCACATTTGTACCTTTGAAATGGCTCTATTTTTGGTAGAGAACTGCTAGACTGCTTAGTTTCTTCTACTATATCTAAAGAATTTTAGGCATTGGGTATGAAGGGAGAATAGGAATTTGTTATAGTTCAGGGCTGTAGTAAACATGGATAGAGCAAGAGTGCAATTAAAACCCCTCTCTCGATTCACAGAGATGCTTCTAATGAGCAAACACAAATTCAAACAGATTGCGGATGGTAGTTCTTTTAATGACATAAAACTGTTGCCTATAAGGCTTTCTGGCTGGCATCATGAAACTTAATTTTGCTTAATGGCTATGGAGGCCTACAAATTCAGATGTGCAGAAAATGCAGTAAATTACTGGCCTGTCAGATTCCTGTTGCCTGTCATCTTTTATCTCAGTAGCAGCTTTTGTTTCCAGACTGTCAGGAGCAAGTATGGGGACCCCTTCAAGGTTTTATTTGTATATGCTTGAATGATTCAATTCAGAGCCATCTAAATATAGCAAACTGACAACAGTGAAATGATGTATCTTCTGATACTTGTGTAATTTAGGGAATACATGTATGGATCTCTCTTCTAATTTCTGAGAGCTCTTGAAATATGTCAAGTGTTTATTGTGGTGTAAGTTCTGCTTTTATTGCCAGAGTTGATGACTCGCACCTTTGAAATATAATGAAGTCACATGGACAGCAGAGAAAATATTTTCTCTGTGACTGCTCAACTCAGTGAATGATTTGAAGGCATCCACTGTGTGCCAGGAATTGTGTGGAATACAAAGGTGAAAGAAACTGGGATTTTTCTGGGTATCAAATTATGTGATTTTTCTTCTTCAAGTTATATTTAGTAAAAATGATTGTCTTGATGGGTGTGTGTGTGTGTGTGTGTGTGTGTGTAGTGTTGCAACAAAGGGTGCAATAAAGGTTTGACTGACTTCTGAGCAGTTTCCTACAAAGATGGTTTTGAAATGTGGTTTAAGTGTTTGGTTGGCTTCATTTTTACATTATTCAGTTAATGTTATTTATTTTCTGTCTACTTTTTGTTACTCTGAATAGTTAGAAAGGAGGAGTACTTTAAGTGAAATGTATATTATATCCCAATATTAATTCCTCAAGCATTTAGAGAGCATCTACTAGGCCCTAGGCATGGAGTGAACAGAATAGCAGAGGTTGGTATTCATAGAATAAAATTACTCAGTAAAAAGGGAACCAAAATAATCAAAAAGTAAAAACTTCCAGCCCTTTTGGTGTGGTTAATTTTGTGAAAATAACAGATTCAGCCTTAAATGCACAGGATTTATATTTGGTTTTGCAGAGTTTTGCTGTTGTTCACAAAAGTTATCTGAAAACTTAAGCAAGGCATGGACTGTCTACTTTGAGTACTGATTACCTTAGCCAGCATATTTCCATCTATGGTTTTGGTAACCTTTTCCATATCATGGGTGGCCCAACTACTAGGGAAACAAAAAGACAGTGAGTATCCTTGCCATCACACATTGTCCGTTTTGTACCTTTATTCATTCTACTTCCTAGAACACCACCTTTTCCTCTCTCTATCCTTTAAAGTCATTTTTTTTTTAAAGTTTGGAATCTTGTGGATATTCATTTATCTAACTGCCAGAATTTAGTGGTTTCTAGATGTAGGCTCTATTTTATTTTATAGAATTCGATCTCGTAGGCAACTCTCTTATTATATTCGCAGTTCCCCACATTGTCTAATTTTAAGGTACTTGCAAGTATAAAACCATTGCTATAGGATAGGTGTTTAGCTTTTATAACTTAAATTTAATATCCAACTAATATAATATAAGCAAGTACTTGCTCCCTGCACCATTATGATCTTGCTCTGTGGTCCAAAGTTGTTGTTGTTGTTGTTGTTTTAATGATTGTGAAATATATGTAACATAGAATTTATCATCTTAGCTATTTTAAAGTACGTAGTTAATTCGGGTTATGTATAATCACAATGTTGTGCAACCAATCTCAAAAGCGTTTTTTTTTTTTTTTTTTTAAATGTCTATTAACATCTTATTCAGAGACTTTCCTAAAGGCTTAACCTGAACATTTCCCTCAGAGGTTACATTTTACCAGGAATTTCTGTTTGGGGATATTTATCTTTTACTTTTTTGTGTATCTGAACTGTGTTTCCTATTGGATTGTAAGCTGAGGGTGTTTTGAATTGAGCATCAAGGATGGTAGGAATTTGGGTTGGTGGAGAAGGGAGGAGCTGCCCCTAGGAGAGAAACTGTATAAATCTAGGTCCTCAGGACCAAAAGAACAAGGTACTTTTTCAGGAATGTTAAGTAGACTCATTTGCTTATTTTGCTTACATGAGTAGAGTAGAAGGAGATGAAGCTGAGAAAATAGGAAATGACACTCGATGCTGAGTTGGTCAGATATGAAGATTATCAGTGCGTCAGTTTGGTCAGTTGATTATTCTCAGGTAGGAAGGGCTCAGTGGAGAGTTGAAGAGAGTGGACTTACTCTTACTATACCTTTCTTATATTCTTAGATTACCCCACTAGAAGAAAAGGGGGCCAATGTTGTGATAGGATGTAAAGCACATTGGGTTCAAGAGACAGTAGACCTGGAAGGTTGTCATTTCTGGGCTTTAAGTGACCTTTGTAACATGATGGAGAAGAAGGATGGTCTTAGCTGCCTTCTGGTTCTAATATACTGTGATGCCATGGCACACTTTAAATCTCTGGGTTAGAGCTGCCACTAAGACCTGTTTCACCCATTTATGAATTGTTTAGTTCAGAGGGCTGCAAACTTTTTCTGTAAAGGGTGAGATAGTAAACGTCTTAAGTTTTGTGACTACCGCCTCTGTTGCATATTATTTTTTGTTTTTTCACAACATTTTTAAAAATGTGAAAACCATTCTTAGCTCAAGGGCCAGGCAAAACAGGCATGGCTGATTTTGGCCTCCAGGCTGTAGGTTGACTCTTTAGTTGGCTGGGGCCAGTTACTACTTAAGGTTTCTAGAATTAGAAATCAAGACCAGCATTGTGATAGTGTTTTCCCTCCATTTTTATGGACTACTTATAGGTCATTTTTTTCTAAGAGTCAGGAAACTAATGTATATTAAGAATTCTCCATCTTTTTTTTATAGTCTAAATATTGTGTGTCAGATTATGTCCTTTATTTCTAAGTGCTTGAAAACTCATCTTTATTGTCTGTATTCTGATTAACACACATATATTTCCTGTGTTATATCCTTAATTTCTAAGGCTATTTTACTCATATTTACTAGCTATTCTTTGATAAACACATGTTCTAGTACTCTTAAGGGTTATTAGTAAAAATAATGTATTTATTTGTATCTCATTTTAAACTATGAACAATTTAATACATTTTGGATATAATAAGTTCAAACATCAGGCCTGAGAAAGCAACATATTATACAATTGTAACTTAAGCAGTGATTTCATCTCTATGTCCATTGTTTGAAAATAATTTCTGGATTAGACTCTCCTATACCTTCTCGTCAGTGTTTTGATTCTTATGTGTTACTCCCTACAATGCAGTGGATATCTCAGGTCTTCTTATCATGAGAAGTTAGTGCAGTTTTTGATTTTTATGTTTGTTTTTATTTTATGTGTTTTTTTATGCCCAGCATGGAACCTAATGTGGGGCTTGATCTCACAACCCTGAGATCATGACCTGAGCCAAAATCAAGAGTCAGATGCTTAACTGACTGAGCCACCCAGGGTCCCCTAGTCTTTGATTTTTAACTACTCTCCCCACTGTCTTGAATTTCTGTGCTTTCTGCTAAAACAAATATTTCCTGTGTTATTATCATTTCTTGTTGAATAAAACTTGTTCGTTATATGCCTTGGCTGTTTCTGTTTGATTAATAACATAATACTTTTTGTTCTCTTTGCTTAATGCTTTGTCTTCATTGTCACATTTTTTTCTTTCTAGATTTCACTTATGTTTTTCTACAGTTTCTTAGTTGAAGTTTTGGACACTTTAGCCATTTTTATAGCTGTAAAAATCTTTAATCCTTTAAGTAAATGCTCAGAACTCATAAAATTTTTAATGGTGGTTACCAAGGCATATAATCTTATAAACACATTCATATAATCCAAAACAATGAATTCAAAACACCTGATACAAGTTCATGTTATATAGTTGATAAATGTTCAGTTGTAGAAATTTTAAGCTTATTTTCAGAAAGATTAGTTCAACAAATAATCACTAATGCAGATGGTTCTTAGAAATAATCATGACCTACCTCTTATATGCCAATGTAAGGATTATTTTTAAAAGGCGTGGTTTGTAGATTGTCTGTCAGTGCTTCTACTGACTACAGTGACCACTTGAAAGGCAGGTCTCACTGAACCTTGGGGAAACAGACCCAGTGCAGAAGCATACCTCTGCTGTGTAGGCTGCTGTTTGTACGTGGAGGCCTGCAACAAATACTGAAAGAATAAATTAATAAAACCCCAAACGCATTCTAGGATCAAGCTCTGGTTCTCAGTAAAATAGTATTAAACATAAAGTTTCTCTTAAGCCCCTTTACAATCAGTTCTTTCACATGACCTTCAGCTCCTGTAGCAACTGATCTGCTTTCTGTCTATAGTTTATACATACAGAGAAAAATTGAGCAGACAGTACATAAAGTTTGCATGTATGCCTTTCACAGTTTCCCCTATAAGTCCTTAATTTTAACTATTTCTTATTCTGATTTATTAACTAATCATTTGGACATTTAGTTTGTTATTTTCATTTATTTGCAGTCATAAATGAGCTATGATCTAAGTCTGGATTTTTTATTATTTAGGATAGATTTCTGGAAGAGAAGTTACTAGGTAAGAGGGCTTGAACTTTTTAAGGCTCTTGTGTATTGCTTTCCAGAAAGAGTTTACCAGTTTATACTACCATGAGCAGTATGCAAAGATGCCCATTATATTGCATCGTTATATTATTGTAATATCTATTATGTTACATTACATTGTCATTTGCAGCTCTCAGTATAGTTTACAATATGCTGTAGTAACAAATAATCCCCCAAATCTCATGGTTTAATGCAACAGGTTTTATTTTTTACAACAAAGGTCATGTTACATGTTGAACACATATCAGCAGGTGGTATTCTCTCTTGGAGTTACTTAGTGAATCACCCTGATCAAAGCTCCTTTGGTTACTTGTTTTCGTAATTACTGTAGTGGGTAGGTCTTCCGGTTGTGTACTGGTTCCTAAAGCTTATTCCTGCTGATGTTTCATATCATGTTTACGTACACCTTAGTGACTAAAGCAAGTCAATGTAGCCACACCCAAGTTGAAACAAGGGCAGTGAAGTGCAATCCTACAGTGAGTCTGGGAAGGAGGAGAACTGGGATAGCACTGCACTTGATCTTAGCCAAAAGGCCAAGAAGCTATTGGGATAGCACTAATGACTAACATCTTAAAAAACAACTCTAATTTCACTGATGGAAAATGACATTTCATTTTAATTATATTTTCTTTTCCAATGTAGATAAACATTTTTCATAGTTTTTTCACCAGTTTTATTTAACATTTCCTTTTATTTAAGCTCTATAAAATATACTCTTGGTTTACTTTTATATTTCCAGATTTTTGTATTCTGTTTTTTTGTGAGGATGGGAAGTCATGATGGTGGGATTATTATAGGGAGTACAGACTTTTAGAAAATGCCTTTTCTTTTGAAGACTTGAACTGGTGAAAGGAAAATGTCTTTCTTGGATTGATCTTCCCCTCATGCCCCTAGCCCCATTAGTATAGTATATATTTTGTTAAGTGTAGTTAAAGGCAATACAGGGACACCTAGGTGGCTCAGCTGGTTAAGTGTCTGCCTTTGGCTCAGGTCATTGTCCCAGGGTATTGGGATAGAGCCCCACATCAGTCTTCTTTCTCCTCAGGGAGCCTGCTTGTGTTCTCTCTTTCTCCTACAATCAATAAATAAAATCTTAAGGAAAAAAAAAAGGCAATAGAGAGTCTGGCAGAATTAAGATTCTTGATGTTCTATAGATTTGTAAAACACAAACAAAAGTTTAATGAGTAAATGATCAAGTTAGGGTTCTACTGAAAAAATTAAGTTCCCTTCTCAGATTTAGTTATATTGACCATGTCTTTTTTTCTTCTTCTCCTTCTCCTTTTTTTTTTTTTTTTTTCAATTCAGGTATCTGCCTGAACTGGAACTCATGCTGTAGACATTTCTTTGTGGATTCATCTAAAAATCTGAGGTGAGATATTCTTTTAATGTATTTGCCTTATAAGATATATTTTATAATGAGAGAGAATTATTTTTGGAATATTTAAGGCAGTGCCAACTGTTTTTTCCTATGAGAATTTAATGGGTAAATATTATTTATTACAAAGTTTACATATATAGCATGCTTATTTTTAGTTTGTAGGACATTTGATTGAAGGAAATGAAGTTGGTTCTGATGGTTAGAGTAGTTTTGAGTGAATTTTTCCATTTAATTCCAAAGGAATTTTTCTCTTATACTTTTATATTTTAAGACAGAGTTCACACTGCTAGTCTGACACACATTTGGGAATGATATTGGCATTATAGTCTGATATAGTCTCATCACTAATAGTGTATTTCCATACACTAGCAATGAACAATTCAAAAATAAAACAATTTCATTACAATAGCATCCCAAAACTAAAGTGCTTAAGAACAAATTTAGAAAAAGTAGGAGATATACACTAAAAATTATAAAACACCATTATAAGAAATGAACACATAAGTAAATGGAAAGACCTCCAGTTCACAGACTAGAGAACACACTATTATAAAATCTCCAACTTGATTTACAGATTCATAATACAAATTCAAAACAATCCCCATCAAAATCCAGCTGGATTTTTTTTGGTAGAAATTGACAAGCTGATCCTAAAATTCATATGGAAATGCAAGGGATCCAGAAGAGCTAAAATAATCTTCAATAGGAAGCACAAAGTTGGAGAACTCATATTTCATGATTTTAAAACTTCCTGGCATAAGGAGAAATCTATAAATCACTGGAATAGAACTGAAAGTCCAGAAACCTAACCTTACATTTACAGCAAATGATATTCTTCAAGAGTGCCAAGATAATTCAATGGTCTGTGACAACTGGATATCTGAACCCTCTACCCCAAACCACACACAAAAATTAACTAAAAAAAAAATTAACACAAAAATCAACTCAAAAATTAACTCAACTTGGGTATCTCAATTGGTTAGGCATGACTCGCTCTCAACACAGGTCATATGTGGGTCATATGAGGGTCATGAGATTTAGTCCCACATCAGGCTTCACACTAGGCATGAAGTCTGGAATCTGCTTGGGATTCTCTCTCTTCGTCTTTCCTCTACCCACCCCCCCAAAAAAGTTAACTCAAAATGGATCACAGACCTATATTGAAGAGCTCATATTTAGAAGAAAATATGAGTAAGTCTTCATGAACTTAGATCAGGCAATGGTTTCTTAGATATAACACCCAAAGCACAAACAACAAAAGAAAAATAGATAAAAATTAAAAACATTTATTCTTCAAAAGACAATACCAAGAAAGTAAAAAGACAGTTCGCAGAATGGGAGAAAATACTTGTAAATCACGTATTTTATAAGTGACTTGTATCCAGAATATCTAAAAAAAAATCTTACAATAAAAGAGGAAACAACATAATTTTTAAGTGGGCAAAGGATTCAAATAGATATTTCTCCAAAAGAAGATATATAAATGGCCAATTAGCACATGAAAAGATATTCAATATCATTATTCATTAAGGAAACATAAATCAAAACCACAATGAGAGTGATGAGAGTGGACATCCTTGTCTTGTTCCTTAGGGTGAAAGCTCTCAGTCCTTCAGCATCAAGTGTGATGTTACCTGTGGTTTTTTGGTAACTGTCCTTTGTCATGTTGAAGTAGGTTCCTTTTATTCCTAGTTTGTTGACTTTTTTGCCATGAAGGAGTTAACATTTATTGAGAAATCAATGTAAGCCAGGTCTTGTGCTCGTGCTTTATAAATAGTATTTAATTTTCATTATAGTCCTGTGAGATAGACTTATTTTACTTTTATTCAGTTGGTAAGTGGTAGAATAAGATTGGTTGGTTTCAAAACTTGTGTGCTCAACCATTATCCATCAAATTCCCTATACAGACTATGTTGATTTATACATGTGCCTTTGTCCATGTTGGTTTCCTCCTCCTAAAATGCACACTCCCTCTCCTTCCCCTTTACAAACCTACCATAGCATTTTGTACCTGTCTCTATCATAGTACTTCTTCACTGTGTTGTGACAGTTTGCATTGATTTCACTCATTTTAGAGTCTTTGCTTGAAGTCAGGGACTTTGTCATACTTGTTTTTGAATCTTCACTGCATAATAGATAGGAAAGAGATGTGTCACAGAAGTCAAGGGATTTGAGAGTTTCAGGAGGGTGGAAGCAGTCAGCAGTGTCAAGTACAGCAGAGAGATGAAGTAAAATAAGGTTCACAAAATGCCTTACCTATAGGTTTCATCTTAAATGATTTCAGCAAGAGTGTTTTTAAGTAGCAGTGGGGACTGAGCAAGATTGTGGTAGATTTGAGAAGTGAATGGGAGATGAAGAGACTGCCTCAGGTAGAGACTGTCCCCACTCCTGTGAGAGTTTAACTGTGAAGGGAAGAATGAATTTAGGATCCTGCCTAAAGGGGAATGTAAGATAATTTTTTTTAAAAGGGAGGGGCTTGAGCATGCATCTATACAGAGGTGGCAGGAGAAAGGACAAGTTAAGAGCAAGCTTGTAGAAGTAGAAAGAGGACTAATAGAATAGGCTTTCCTGTAGAGACAGGAAATAGCCTAAGAACACAAGATTTGCCTGGAATGGCCTCTTCCTTCTGAGGAAAGGAGATACCCGTGGATGTAGTCCAGAGGTAAATATATGGATGTGAATTAGGAAATATAGGGAGTTCCCCCTTTTTCCTGGAGTAGAAAACAAAGTTGTTGGCTTTGGGATATTGTGGTTGTTGATGTTGTGCAAGTAGGCAAGAAGAGTGAGATGTGGAGTTTGAGGGGAGTGATGAAGATTTAGAATATCTGCCATAAGGCATGGGAGAGATTGCTTACAAGAAACATGAACATTGTTTGAGGCCCTCTTTCTCCTCTGTCTCCATGGAAATTGCCAAAGCAACTATATAGTCAGAAATAATCCAGAGGGTACAAAAGGATTTACAGTGAAAAGTTACTCTTCCCTTCACTTTTGATCCCCTGTTGCTATTTTCAGAAGGAAGTACCATTTACAATTTATTTACTTTCAGATTGTTTTTATAAATATACATATAAATATATATGGAATTTATTTTAATCCATGAGAATTTACTGTTTTACTTCTTCCTTTTTCAGTATACTGCTGTATCTTGGAGATCTTTCCATATAGTTAGACCTACTTCATTCATGTTTACAGCTGCAGGATATTTTGTATATGAATATTGTATCAGTTATGTAACCTGCATTTCAATGGATTACAGTGTTTACTCCCATATAAGTCATGTTGAATGAATAAATTCTTCCTTTAAATAGTAGAAAATCATCATAATACCTTAATTCTGTGCTTTAATCTTGTATTTATTCTATACATACACCTATTGAACAAGCGGATCATAAGTATATACCAAAACTGAGTTGTCTTTAAAATATAAAGATATCTTAAATATTCAAAAGTGAAACCTTATGGTCAATTTATTTCTGGTGTTGAGTGATGAGCATCTTAATTTTAGGGATTTTGTTGACAAATGCATTTACCTACATAATCCAAACCTGTATAACATGCAAAACATTTTTATGACTCTTTAAGTTCCTTAAGACTCCTTGACATTCTCTCCTCTTACCAGAGCAAACCACTTTTCTGATTTCTGTCACTATTTTTTTCCATTTAAATTCTTGTTTTTTATTTAGCTTTATGGAGATAAAATTTCACATAACATTGTATAAGTTTAAAGTATACAATGTGATAATTTGATACAGGTATGTGTTATAAAATGGTTACCAAAATAAGGTTAGTTAACACATTCATTATTTAACATAGCTTTGTGTGTGGGGTGGTAAGAGGTGGGGAGACTATTAATATCTACTCTCTTAGCAACTTCCATGCCTACAACACAGTATTGTTAAATTACCATTAATTTAGTTGCTGTGCTATGTTTCATTGCCAGAACTTACTCATCTTTTAACTGGAAGTTTATTTATTAATTTTCTTAGTGATTACAGTCTTTAAACAATTATTAATTAATTATTATTATTATTTTTATTAACATATAATGCATTATTTGTTTCAGGGGTACAGGTCTGTGAATCATCAGTCTTACACAATTCATAGCACTCACCATAGCACGTACCCTTCCGATTGTCCATCACCAAGCCACCCTATACCTTCTCACCTCCAACCCCCCCAACCCCCTCCCCAAGCAGCCCTCAGTTTGTTTCCTGAGTTTAGAAGTCTCTCATGGTTTGTCTTTCTCTGGTTTCATCTTATTTCATTTTTTCCTCCCTTCCCCTATGATCCTCTGTCTTGTTTTTCAAATTCCTCATATCAGTGAGATCAAATGATAATTGTCTTTCTTGGATTGACTTATTTTGCTCAGCATAAAACCCTCTAGTTCTATCCACATCATTGCAACTGGCAAGATTTCAATTTTTGATGGCTGCATAATATTCCTGTGTGTGTGTGTGCGTGTGTGTGCACCACATCTTCTTTATCCATTGATGTGTTGATGGACATTGGACATCGAGGCTCTTTCCATAGTTTGGCTACTGTGGACATTGCTGCTATAGACATTGGGGTGCACATGCCCCATCAGATCACTACATTTGTCTCTTTAGGGTAAATACCCAGTAGTGCAGTTGCTGGGTTGTAGGGTAGCTCTATTGTCAACTTTTTGAGGAACCTCCATACTGTTTTCCAGAGTGGCTGTACCAGCTTGCATTCCCACCAATAGTGTAGGAGGGTTCCCCTTTCTCCTTATCCTTGCCAACATCTGTGCACCACCCTTGCCATGGACCAGGCTAAGTAATCTGCTCGGTTTTGCTGTTGGTAGCTTTTGTTCCCTGAAAGCTATCCTTACAGCTTTGGAGGAGAAGAATGGAAATGGCAACCTCCCAGTCTTCGATCCGGAGGACCCGAGAGCTCAGGGCCCCACTCCTCAGTGCACCCTCAGAGAAAAGCAATCAGTCTCTCCCGTCTCCTTGGTCTCCGGCTGCACTCCGAGATCTGGCTGCACTCCGAGCTCACAAATGTTGTGACTGAGCATTTCTGTCTCTGGTGCACAACCCTGTTTGGAGTCTCCAAACCTAGCAGCTTCCTGCAGTGTGCTCCTGTTTCACTCCTCCCAGGGGAGAAAGGGTAGTCTTCCCGAATCTGCTGCTTGTTGGGTCCCTATTCGAAGAGTAGTGGTCTGACTATGCCAAGGATCACTGTTTAAGGCAACCCTGAGCTGTGAGCTCACTCCTCAGCTCCGTCTCCAGCCAGCTTCCCAGCTCTGATACCTGGGAGCTTTGCCGCACTCAGACACCTCTGGTCTTCCTGTGACACTGAGGGTCCTAAGACCACACTGTCCCAGCAAGGGTTCCACCTTCCACCCACTTTCCCCTTAGCCACTGGAGTGACGTCTCTCTGCAGAGCAGACATCTAATAAAAGCTCACTTTTGTGCTCCACTGCTCTACTGCTTGCTGGGAGTTGAACCCTCCCCCATCGGTCTGTCTTCCCAAGTATCTCCTTGGATTCACTTCTCCACATGTCCTACCTTCCAGAAAGTGGTTGCTTTTATGTTCATAGAATTGCTGCCATTCTTCTCTTCGATCTCCTGTTGAGTTTGTAGGTGTTCAGAATGGTTTGATAACCAACTAGCCAAATTTCTGGGACCAGATGAAATTTAGATCTCCTACTCCTCCGCCATTTTGCTCCTCCCACCTGTCACTTTTTTTTTTTTTCAAAGAAATTCATCTGTTTTCACCTTACCGACTTCTTTCTTCCCATTCTCTTTTTAATGTCTTTTTTAAAAAGTTGTAAAAGATAACAAATTGATCATCTTAACCATCTCTCAGTATACAGTTCAGTGGTATTAAGCACTTTAAGAATGTTGTGCATTTGTCACCAACATCCATCCCCATAATTCTTTTTCATCTTGTAAAATGAACTCTATATGCAGTAAGCAATAAATCCCCATTTTTATCTTCCCCCAGTCTCTGGCAGGTATCAGAACTACTTTCTGTTTTTATGATTTACATTTCTCTCAGTACCTCATGTGGTCAGAATCATACAGTATTTGTCTTTGTAAGTGGCTTTTTTATTTAGCATCATGTCCTCAAGATTCATCCATGTTGTAGCAAATGGAACAATATTCTTCCTTTTTGAGGTTGAATGATATTCCATTGTGTGTTTATACCACATTTTGCTAATACATTCATCTGTCCATGGATAATTGGTTGCTTCCATGTTTTGGCTATTGTGAAAAATACTCCTGTGAGTGGGGTGTACAAATATCTCTTTGGGACCCTGTTTTCAATTCTTTTGGGTATATACCCAGAGGTGAAATTGCTGGATCATATGGTAATTCTATTTTTAATTTTTGAGGAACTATCATGCTGTTTTAAACAACAATGGTATCATGTAACATTCCCCAACAACACACAGTTCCAATTTCTCCACATCCTTATCAGCTTTTTTTGTTTTCTGGGATGTGTCTGTGTGTGTGTGTTTTGTTTGTTTTAATATTAGCTATCTGACTGGATATGAGGTGGTATCTCATTGTAGTTTTGATTTGCACTTCCCTAGTGATCAGTGATATTGAGCATCTTTTCATGTGCTTACTGGCCATTCATATATCTTCTTGGAGAAGTATCTATTCAGGTCTTTTGCCCATTTTTGAATTGGGTGGTTTTGTTATTGTTGGGTTTTAGGAGTTCTATTTTCTGGATATTAATATCTTTCAGATACATGATTTGCAACTATTTTCTCCTATGCTGTGGCCTTTTATTTTACTCTGTGGATAGTGTCTTTTGATGTGCAAGATTTAAAAATTTTCATGAGGTCGGGCACCTGGGTGGCTCAGTGGGTTAAGCCGCTGCCTTCGGCTCAGGTCATGATCTCAGGGTCCTGGGATCGAGGCCCGCATCGGGCTCTCTGCTCAGCAGGGAGTCTGCTTCCCTCTCTCTCTCTCTGCCTGCCTCTCCATCTACTTGTGATTTCTCTCTGTCAAATAAATAAATAAAATCTTTAAAAAAAAATTTTTCATGAGGTCCAATTTGTCTTGATTTTTGTTACCTGTGCTTTTGGTGTATCATATCCAAGAAATCACTGCCAAATGCAATGTCTTTAAGCTTTTGTCCTATGTTTTCTTCTAAGAGTTTTATTGTTTTAGGTCTTAGGTTTAGATATTTGATGCATTTGGAATTAAGTTTTATACATGTTGTTAAGTATGGGTCTGGCTTCATTCTTTTGCATGTGGATACCCAGTTTTCCCAGCACCACTGTTAAAAAGACTTTCTTTTTCTCATTAATTGCTTTGATGACTTTATCAGAAATCAGTTAGCTGTATATGTGTATGTGTATTTCTGAGTTCTGTCTTGTTTAATTGACATTTTTTTCCTCTTTGCTGATACTATGCTATATCGATTACAGTAGTTTAATGATAAGTTTTGAAGTGAAATGGTAGAAATTCTCCAATTTTGTTCTTCTAAAGATTTGTTTTGACTCTTCTAGGTCCTTTGTATATTCATACATAGTTCTCTATGGGGATATTGGGGTTAGCTTTTCATTTTCTACAAAAACATCTGTAGATTTTACTTGACACCCATGTTCACTTCACAGATCAATTAGGAGAAGATAGACATTTTAATATTGTAAACATGTTATCATTGTCCATTTATTTAGATCATCTTTAATTTCTCAAGAGCCATAATTATTATTTTCTTTTTGTGTACATATTTTGCACTTTGATTTTTTAAATGCTATTATGACATTTTAAAAGTATTTCATTTCCACTGTTGATTACTAGTATGTAAAAGTATAACTGAATTTTATATATTGGCTGTTGTTCTATTAGCTTTGTGGGGGTTTTTTGTTTGTTTTGTTTTATTTTGATTCTCTAGGCTTTGTTATACAATTACGATGTGTATGTAAGTAAAGACAGTTTTACTTCTTCCTATCAACCTGTATTTTTTTTTTTCCTTGCTTCATTTTACTGACTAGAACCTCTAGTATAGTATTGAATAGAAGTGGTGAGAGCAGATGTCCTTGGCTTGTTCCTGAGTTTAGGAAGAAAGTTTTCAGACTTTTACCATGAAGTATCCTCAGGTTGAAGAACCCTTTCTATTCACTTGCTGAGAGGGTTTTTTACTTTTTTCTTTTAATCATAAATGGATGGTATTGTATTCTGATTGTGGTGTTAAAAGGATTTTTTAAAGGATTTTTAAAAAGGCGTTATAATCATGACTTATACAGATACAAAATGAACGCTTGTCAGATGTTTAACTCACTAGTTAATGAGGAAACTAGTAAGATGTTAGTTCAAAGGCAGATTTGAAGAGTCATTTTTTGTATGCAGTAAAGGAATGCTGAAATGAATTTTTCAGATGGATGCAAAAACTGGACAATTATCACTTGTAATCCACTGGACACAACTAATTTGCTCCTTTGTGCTAAAAAATAGTCCACATTATTATCCACTTTCTACAGTTTTTAAATTTAAAAATTGCTCAAAGACAATGAAAGGTAGAGGTAAGGAATGTCTGAACTAGAGAGAACTGTAGGCGGCCTTTTCTTTTTTGGTCTGTTTTCAAAGCTTTTTGTTTTTATTGACAAAGAATTTTGCTTTGAGTTTCCATGATCTCCAGTGATGTTGAACATTGTTCATACGTTCATTGGTTATATGCATATGTTCTGATGTTAAATGCTTCTTCAGTCTCTCTTGTCCATTTTTCTGGCCATTTTGGCAGGAATTGGAGCCAGCATAAAGTTTTTCTTAGCTTTCACAGACTTCCCTTACATAGTTAACAGGTGACTTTAATCTGACAAAAAAATGAGTTCGTTCAAGATTCCTCAGTCATCTGCAAAACTTCTTTCGTGCTGTGTCTGAATAGAGGCTGTGTAGAGGGGAGGCTGGCTGTAGCAAAGAATCCCACAGAATCTTTCTGATCATCCAATGGTGTTTCACTGAATGTTCACCCAGCCCTGGCTGCCTTTTTGGATAGGTGGGGTCACTTACTTCTAAGAGGGTCTTTGACTTAAAGTGGCTCTCCTTCTGCTTAGTAATGTTACTTTAAATTCTAATTCCAGACCGTTATTCTTGCTCAAATGTCCCATGAATCTCTAAGTATTATATTGCATCTTTCATGTAAGTTTTGTATTCTTCTTATAATGAGTTGATGTTAAAATTTATTGTTAAGTTACTTACATCAAAGAAACTCTCTTCTCCAAGAGAATGTATTACATTTATCCTGTCGTTTTGCTTATTGCCTGCTGTATCTACGCCCCCGCAAAAGAATTAGTCTGCCATACAATGCTACCTTCCGTGATAAACCCCAGTGTTGTACTTATTTTCCTTTTTTCCTGTGATTTCAGAGAAGAGACAGGACCTGTTTCTCACTTAATTTTGACGTAGGAAGGCTGGGTCTGAGGTCCCAGAGGAGGCCTTGAAGGACCAGTCAAGAAAGCGCTTGTCTTAGGGCAGGATAGAAATCAAACACGAGCCTAGAGAAAGTGAGAGCAGAGTTTATAGTGAGTAGTGTAAGTGACAGTGTACAGCAGATGGAGGTTCTGGGAGACTCAGAAAAGCAGAAGTGAGGCTTCCCGCTGCTTGGGGTTAGGAGTTTATATTGGAAAGGGGTGCATGTTCCTTCGGAACCCAGGGTAGGGTCTGATCAAAGGTGTCAGCTGAACAGTAAGTGTTTTCCCATAAATCACCGAAGGTAAGGGGGTATTGGCACAAACTGAGGTTTGAAGCCATTGTCCTGGAGGTTTGAAGCCATTGTCCTGGATCATGCTCACGATCTCTTTCTTCTCAGATGTTATCAGGTATGTGGGGGCCCAGGGTAGAACTCTGAGAATGGTTAACTTTCTTGCTTCCCCCGTGGGGAATCATAGCTGCTTTGGTTTACTCGGATGCAAGGTGAGATAGATAGCATGAGAAAATGGGGTCTAGCAGAGAAACAGGAGAGTCCGTTCGGTTTCTCTGTCTCAGTTTTGTTTGCCTAGCCCTGGCATAGGTCCTGCCAGATTTGCCATAGAATAGGTGTTCCATATTTTTGAATTAGATTAACACATAGTGAAGTAGTTAGCATTTATAACAGGAGTTGCATTCTAGATAGAAAAGTAGCTACTCATATCCACAGTGAGATTTTGACATGGTTAGAATAAGCCAGTGTATGGGGGAAGATAGAATCTGTATAACTTGATGATTGATTAGATGTTGGTTGAGGGGAAAACAGTATGTAGGGAAAGAAAATTGGGCAATTAAATGGGCAGAGCTGTTTATCTCCAATGCATGTTTGGGTTTAGAAGGAATTTGTGGACTGTCTGGTGGTTCAGTCGGTTAAGCGTCCAACTCTTGATTTCAACTCAGGGCATGATCTTGGGGTTGTGAGATTGAGTCCTGTGTCAGACTCACGATGACATGTGAAACCTGCTTAGGAGTCTCTCTCTGCCACCCCCCCACCCCCGGCCATAATTAAATAAATAAATAAATAAATAAGCAAATACATAAAACAGAAAGAAGTTGTGGGATGGGAAATTGATAGTTTCTTAAAATATCTAGTTTGAGGTTTTTCTGAGGTATTCAAGTGGAGATGTGCAGATCTGTATGCAGTTTTTGGAGAGAGGTAGAAGCTTGAGAGAGAAAGATTTTGAGGTTAATAGTTTTTGGGGAGTGGTTGAAGAAGGAATTGCTCAGGATTCAGGACAGAACCCCTGAGCATATCTAGTTTTAGCAGACACGTACAGAGAAAGGCACTGGGAGAAAGAGATTGAGAAGGAGAAACTGAGTGTTAACAAAGGATTTTACAGCAACACCCTTGGTTTCATCTCTGTCTAGAGACCAGATTTTCCTTTCAGCACCCTGTATTTGATCTTGTCCCCAGACCTTTTTTTGTTTCCAGCATTCTCTGCTGGGAGAGATTGTGGATGAAAAATAGTTTTATTTTTGAACGCAGCAATTGCTGGTTTCTTTCAATTTCCTCTAAATTCCATTTGAAAACAGAAGACTTTCTTCTTTAGCACATCTCTCCAGCTGCACCTTATGTTATATATATATAAAAGAAAGCAGTTGACACTTCGGACTTTCTGCTTGGAAATTACTTTAGCTAGAAGTAACAGTTCATTGTCAGCATTTTTTTTTTTTTTTGACTTATCACAAGCAACAGTTTTGCAAAATTTTCTGCCCTTTTGTAACGGTCTTTTTTCCTCCAGCTTCTGGTAACAGTTTACTCCCTCTCCTTTAAGGCCTTCTCAGTAGCCTCTTCCATGCTCATCAGATTTTTGCTGTAAGATCCTTGTGGTCCTTCCTGTTCATTTCTGCTACCCAGTCCCACAGCTGGTGTCCCTGTCTTACATTTTTATTATGGCAGCATTCCAGTTCCCGGTGTCAGATTCTGTTCTGGAAACTATCACTGTTTAACAAATTGCTCCAAGCCTCGTCTCAGAACCTGCATCACTTTTCCTAACCAAACCTGGGAAGTCACTCCTGGTTGCTTTACCACACACTCTTGGTTACAATCAAGTTCAGTGCCAGCTTGGATTTAAGAAGGGAATCAGACTCCATATCTTTGTGGGTGAGCTACAAATTTACACCATTAGAAGAGCATGTGGGTGGGAGATATTTTTGCAGCATATTTGGAAAAAGTCTGCCGCAGATGGATAAAATGAAATGCATAGGATTACAAGGGAAACCAATTATATTAAAGTTTTTGTGTTTTTGTTTTTAATTTGAGAGAGAGCTAAAGAGAGTGCAAATGGATGGAAGGGGCAGAGGGAGAGGGAGAAGCAGACTCCCCACTGAGCATGGAGCCAGATTCAGGGCTCAATCCCAGGACCCTGAAATCATGATCTGAGCCGCCTAGCCACCCCTATCTTAAAGTTTTATTACCAAGCTAATTGTACTAATAAAGTATTATGTGTGTGTTTAACATGATACACGACAAGGTATAGTAGCAGGCCTATAGTAATTTAGTAAATATAGTATTAGAAATTTTAGAGGTTGGAGGAAATAAAGAAATAATGTATTTTCTCATCCAAGTTCATAGGTCTTCTGAGTTTTATCCACAGTCCCTCTAGCCTCTAGATGAAGAGCCCTTGGATTAATGTTATGGTGTGAAGAGAAGTCACATTGCTGTGGCCTGGGGTGAGGGGAAGGCAGAGACTATGGGGGAGGACACCATAGAGTAAGTTCTGTATACTAGCAGAACTAGTATAGTATAGTATAGTATACAGAACTAGCAGAAGTCTGGAGGAAATATGTGAACGTTGAGAATAGGGTGGGGAGAAAAAAAAGGTAATGAAGCATTGGCAGGAAAAAGTAACTGACGTAAGAAGACAAACTTTGCCTAGTTTACAGTTTTGTTTAGTGCCTTCTTCGGACCAATCATTCTCCTGATGATAGAAAAGTGGAATGAGAATGAAATGCAGTTATATATGTGATTTCTGCTAATATGGAGTTAACTTTTTCTAAGTACCTTGTTTAGCATATGTAATTAATACTTGTATTGCTTTTGCCACAGAGTGACATGAAGGCTAAAGAGCTTCTTTTTCATGGTTATTTGAGGGTGATACTGAAAAGCAGTGCCTGTGTGTGCTGCTTCCGTGCTTACAGCTGGATGGAAATTGGCCTCAGAGGGTCCATGGTTTTCTTTGTCATTAGCCAACAGATGCTTGCTACAGTGTTTTGCTCACTGAGTCTTTATTTAATGTGAGGGTAATGCATCTCTGTACACTAATGAGCAGAGCTCTGGAATACAGTAGCTCATTTATGTGTAACAAATACCTGCCTTTGGCCACACATTGATCCTTTACTAAATGATATTTACCCCCCTAAACCAAGCTGTTTTCAACACCTGGTTGGCATATCTATCTTCATGTTGCTTTAACTTTCTAGTAAGTTGAACCTGAATTTAGTATTTCTATCTTATAGGAGAAACCTTTTTTTCTTTTTTTTCTGTTAAAGAATTACTTCAGTTCTTCTTGAAACAATAAAAGTTTTAAAACTTCAGGTTGGTACTATAATTCATAAAAAAACCTTAGGTTTTAGGCACACATAAACATTTATACATGAGTATGTCATGAAATTGCTAATTCACAATATTATATAATTAATATAGTACTTACATACTAATATGTAAATGTATATACTCATATATGATTATATATACATCTTACCACAATGAAAATATTTTGAAGTATATAAATTATATGCGATATATGTAACATATGTAATGTTGCAGATATACATTATATAGATCTTTTTATTGTGGTAAAATGTTCAAGCTCTCTCCATAGCCCCCATCTTTCCTCTTAGCTACTCTTCAGGTCTAGGGGGTGCACATCTGCATGAAGACTTGTTCTAGAAATGGACTCTGTCATTTGAACTAGGCATTCTGGAGTTCTAGGTAGGTGAAAAGTGGTCTCTGTGGGTGAGACCCAGCAAGATACTTCCTCTTGACCTTTGTATCACTCATTACATAGAGAATGGTGTGGCCTCATAAGGATTAAATCTGTTGCTTTCATCTAAGGGTAGTAGTGATTTTTAATAATCTTTTTTTAAGTCTCTATTTATTTATCTCTATACCCAATGTGGGGCTTGCACTCACCGCTCCGAGATTAGGAGTCACATAGTACTCTGACTCAGCCAGTCAGGCACCCTTTAATAATCTTTCAGTAGAACTACCAAACTTGATTGCTCAAACCTGTTTCCTTCCTTTTGTTCTATATATGGTCCTTCAGAGTTCTCAGATTAAATTTCAGTGTTGGGGGCAGGGGTTCCCACACACAACACCAAGCAATTCTCAGAGTAGGATTTCTGAGAATTCAACTCAATTCTGACACCATCAGCTCAGAGATAGCATCAGATTTCATAGGTTAAGGGTTCAGTCCTGCAAGACTGCCCTCACCCTCTAATTCAGACACCAGTCACAAGCCCCAGGCTCTTACCTGTGCTTCTGACCAACCAGGTACATATTGTAGGTTCCAACAACCTCCTCTTTAGGTTCAATGAATTTGCTAGAACAGCTCACAGAACACAGGAAAACACATAGTTACATTTACCAGTTTATTAAAGGATATGATAAAGTATATGAATCAATGTCCATATGAAGAGCTGCCTAAGGTGACGTCCCTGACAAAGGAGCTTCTGTCCTCATGGACCTTGGGGCCTGGCTCAACATTCTGCCCCTCCCCCCCCAACATGGAATCTCTCTGAAAAGGAGGACTAAGACAGCTGTCTTCTTGGGTTTTTATGGAGGCTTCATTACATAGTCACAATTGACTAAGTCACTGGCCATTGGTTGATTCAACCTCCAGCTCCTCTCCCTTCCCCACTCTGGGATGGAGTGAGGGTGATTGAAAGTTCCAATGCTCTGATTACATGGTTGGTCCTCCTGGCAACAAATCCCTGCCTTGGGTGGGGTCCAGAAGTCACCTTCATTAATAATAGGATATCCGGGGTGCCTGGGTGGCTCAGTGGATTAAGCCGCTGCCTTCGGCTCAGGTCATGATCTCAGTGTCCTGGGATCGAGCCCCACATCAGGCTCTCTGCTCAGCAGGGAGCCTGTTTCCCCCTCTGTCTCTGCCTGCCTCTCTGCCTACTTGTGATCTCTCTCTCTGTCAAATAAAATAAATAAAATCTTTTTAAAAAAAATAATACAACATCCATTTCACTTCTATGGCCTGAAGTGTTTTCAGGAACTAGGGCTGAAGACCAAATATATTTGAGAAATATATTTTGGTCATTCAGATGATAACAAATCACTGTAAATCGTTATATCTTATAGGAGATATGGCCAGAAGGATTTTTCTAAAGCAAAAATCAATCACATTCCTGCTTGGAACCTTTTTTATTTATTAGAGAGAGAGAAAAAGAGATAGATGGGGGTGGGGGTGGGAGAGGAGGAACAGAGGGAGAGGGACAAGCAAACTCTGTGCTGAGTGCAGAGCCTGAGTGGGGCCTGATCTCAAGACCCTGAGATCATGACCTGAGCCAAAACCAAGAGTTGGACACTTAACCAAATGAGCCACCCAGGCATCCCTCCTGCTTGAAACTTTTCAGTGCTTCACATTTTCTTTGGGATAAAGTCTGAACTTCCTCAGTTTCTTCACTGAAGATCCTTTGTTCCCCATTCTGGTGATCGCTTATTATTTCATCTTTATTTATTTTGGACTATGTTGTTGCCATGCCAAACAAGTACTCTTTTCTAACTATACAACTTTGCACAGGCTGTAGATCTGTCATGCTTCCCTTTCCTTGCAATCTGTAATGTATCAACTAAACTCCTTATAACACTCAGTGAAAAAATTAGGTTGTCTGACAAGCCTCTTTTCACTTCCTCAGGAAGAATTAAGTCCTTTCCCTTTCTATATTTCCATTGTGATTTGTACACATTATATAATATTTGCACATCTGTAAGCCATACCTTCTACCTCCAAAAGCAAGGGCTAATGTAATTCAGCTTGGTGTTTCCAAGTATTTCCACTCAGAGTGCCTGGCACACAATAAGTGCTCAATATATGTGTGTTGAATGAATATTGTTGTTGTTTTTAATTAATTAATTTGAGAGCGGGAGGGAGAGAATGTGTGCTAGTGAGCAGAGGAGGGGCGGAGGGAGAGAGAGTCCTAAGCAGACTCCCTGCTGAGCATGGGGCTGAATCTCCAGACCCTGAGATCATGAAGCCTGAGCTGAAATCGAAGAGGCAGATGCTCAACCAACTGAGCCACCCAGGCAGTCCAGTATATTGTAATTAGTAGAGTAGTTTAAGTGTGAATTGCTCTTAACAGAAGAATATGTTTATACTCTTGAATGGCCAAGGTAATTGAGGAATGAAGAATTCTAGTAATTGATTATGCTATGTAATAGCCAAATACAAATTATCTTTAGATAATTTTAATACAAAAATAATGGGTTATACAGAATTTATCTGTCTTTATTATAAGGTGCTTCCACTTGATCATTCTGAGTTGTACAGCTCTTTTAGAGCTGTGGCCAAGGAAGCTGTAAGAAATCACGTAGTGTGCTTTGTCACAAGCTGGGGGTGTTTTCCAGTTGAGTTTCTAACACACTTACTTATTTTGCTTCCCTAAAGAGTTCACAATTACCTTATTATCAAATGCAGTTTTAAAAATGCTCAGAAAACAGGCAGCATACTTTATGGTGTGTGTCTCAGTTCAGCAGACAGTTTGCTACATTTGGGCTGTGCCCTCTTCTCTATTCAGTGACAGTCCTTGCTGAGCCCAAGTGAAGTCTTATGAACTGAGCTAAGCAGTTAATTAGATGGTGTTCTCTGGCCATGACTATTTCAAGAGTGCTTGATCTCCACCCAAATTATATATTTATTCTTCTCTCATTCATGTGCAAGTAATATGAGTGGTTGCTGCTCATTTGTGTATTAATTTAGTGTTTCTCTTCTGCTGTCACCTGCTCAACCACAGTGTTGCCAATTATTATTTGCAAGACTCAGAAATTACTTTTATGCATGTGGACCTGCATTTTCATATCTTTGAAAGTGACTTTTGACGGAGGCCTCTTTGGAATAGAGAAAATGCTCTCACTATATTTGTATAAATGATCTGAAAACCATCATGGTGGCTGAGCTCTGCCTTCCTGCATTGCTGTGTCATGTTCTCTTGTTAAACCTAGAAATCTTGCTGCAAAGCTTGATCCTTTTTAAAGCAGTTGTATATTTTCTCAGTGACATCCAGAAACATGTAATGTAAGTATGACTGTTACTTAGTTACTGTATTGTTTACTTGGCTCATCTCCATATGAATCCCTTTCTTTTCATCAGTTTCTCAGTCAATCTCTCCCTTTAGCTGAATAATAATGAAGTATTTGTAACATAATTATTTTGTGAAAATGAATCATCTTGACTTAAATACAAGAACGGTTAACCTGAAAATCCTACATGAAAGAAAATAAAGGATTGATGAAGTAATTTTTAAGGATGTGTTTATTAGAGTCATTAGTGATAGAAACAATAGACTTCTTGATTGAGTATGATAAAATATTCAGCAACTCACTAACCCAGCTGTTCTGTCTAAATAATCTGTGAATAAACAATAAAAATAATCCTTGCTACCTTATATTAAGCCTGTATCAGTAGAGGTTTTAATCTGGGAATATATCAAAAGATTTGTCTTTGATGTGAGCATTTTAATGTTAAGAAGCTGACTGATTCTATTTAAACACAATACAAACATTTATGTCTTTATAGTATGACTTTAAAAAATAATTATTACATGAATTGGGGTACCTGGGTGGCTCAGTCATAATTAAGCATCTGCCTCTGTCTCAAGTCATGATCCCACGTTCTGGGATTCCCACGTTGGGCTCTCTGCTGGGTGGGGAGCCTGCTTCTCTCTGTCCTTCTGATGCTTCCCCTGCTTGGGTTTGCTCTCTCTCCCCACCTCTCTCTCCCGTTGTCTCTCTCTCCCTGTCAAATAAATAAATAAAATCTTAAAAAAATAAAAATTATTACCTGAATTAAAAAATATGATTGCTTGCTAAGGCATACTTTTTTTTTTTTCCCTAAGTCAAGTTATGAATGAGAAAGATTTTCAGTCACTATTTTAAGAGAAGCAGTATTCATAGGCGCCTGTGTGGCTCATTCAGTTACGCATCTGCCTTCAGCTCAGGTTATGATTCCAGGGTCCTGGGATTGAGTCCTGCATCTAGCTCCCTGCTCAATGGGAGTCTCCCTCTCCTTCTCCTGCCCTCTGTACTCTCCCCACCCCTAATAAATAAATAAAATCTTAAAAAAAAAAAAAGAGCAAGAGAACAGTATGTAGTGTTGTAGGTTTTACTTGTGGTTCATCACGAACTACTAGCTGGCTATCTTTGGTAAGCCTTGGGCTTTCTCAGCAGTCAAATTAACTATTTTATAATGCAGATTAGTTGGCTCTTCAGTGCGTTAAAGTGCTCTGTAAATATATACCACATTTAGAAATTTAAATAAGATTTTAGCCCCTTTTCTGCCTGCTTTTTGACATGGGGCTTGTCACTTAAATTCTGAGTTTTTGTTCTTTATAGGTAAAGCAGGAGTTTGGCCTGTATATTCAACTCCAGAGGTATTACTTACATTGTGGTTAGCTCTTATAACCTGTAATTTAGATTATTTGTCTTTTTTTTTAACATATATTTGCTTTTATTCCCCCTATGATGATTACCAATAATAATACTGCAATGCATTAACCTTCACTTATTACATTTTATTTAATCTTTCTGTTGTGAGAGTAGATGGTAGTAGCCTCATCTTACTGATCTAGAAGACTGTGGGTCAGGAAATGATAGAGGTGGGATTGTAGTCTCTGATGCCAGTGTTCTTTTTTATTAAAATTTAAACATGTAGCTCATATAGAGGCACATTGCCATGTACCTCATCTAAAACAAACTTCTGATCTCCATTGTTTTCCTATTCTCTCTCTCTCTCTTTTAAAGATTTTATTTATTTAATTATATATATAGAGAGAGATCACAAGTAGGCAGAGAGGCAGGCACAGAGAGGGGGAAGCAGGCTCCCCACCAAGCAGAGAGCCCGATGTGGGACTCAATCCCAGGACCCCAAGATCATGACCTGAGCTGAAGGCAGAGGTTTAACCCACTGAGCCACCCAGGCACTCCTCTTTTTTTTTTTTTTAAGGTGAATATTTAAGAGTCTTAGCAAAATGTTTTTGTGGAAAAAAATGCATCTATTTAGTAGCAGTAAGCATAGTTTGGGAATTTTAACATTATAGTACCATTACAAAAATCTGGTTAGCATTACACAACATGTACATATAGTTGGGAATCTTTGAATGATAGAAAATATAGTTTGTCCTTCAAATAGATGGTTTGTTCTGTTTAAATAGGTTTATTTTATTTTTAAAATAGAGCATCATTTAATGTTATACTTCTAAAACCAAAGGTTTGTTTTGTGCTTGCTAGAGAAGGAAAACAGGTGATCTCTAAGTACTTACTAAATTTTTTTTTTCTGTTTTTATAATCCTAATTTATTTTGTGATTCCAAGAAGATGGTTACATGTGGCAAAATTTTTTAAAATTGCTAAAAATTTCTATTCTAGGAAGGTATTGCTTTTTGTCTATTGTTTTATGTCTATTTTTACATTTAAATTTTAAAAAAGAAATCCTTGGACTATCTGAAATGAGTGGGTCAGGCGGGGATTAGGGCAAGCACATTCAGAAATATTTATTTCTGTCTTGAGTTCATTTATGAGTCCTACATTTTAACATTTCCTCTATGAGCCTCAAATGTCCCCTTGTCCAGGTGTACCCGTCCTGGACAGCAGTCTTACTTTGAATGCTGTTGCTTTGGGGGTGATTGACAGCACTGGTTCAACCATCACTCTGATGCTGATCCTTCCTGATTCAGAAACCTCTTCTCCTGGGACATTTCTTTAACTTGTGTTTCTCTTTTTTCTGTTGAAAGATTCTTGGTGGTCATTACTAGTCCAAGTGTGAGTTCCCATGAGTAGCTCATTGGTCACAGTTTTTATTTTTATCTTTCCAAATGATGACTTTGAAATGGCTATGGCAATTTGAGGGGGCTATCTGCTGCCATTCTTAACCCTGTTCACAAAACATGAGGCACCTCAGCCTTTTTTTCTGTTCTGTGCATATACCAAGTTCATTCCAGCTTCAGGGTGGTCTTTTACTTGTCCCTCTGGGGGAAATGGTCTTCCTTCAGACTGTTGCTTGACTGTGTCCTCCTTGACATTTAAGTCTCAGCTTACATGTCCCTTGTTCAAAGAGGTTTCCCTTGACCACTCACTATAAATGATCATTCCTCCAACACTCTTTATTACGTGGCCATGTTTTATTTTCGTCTTTGTACCTAATGACTGAGCAAGAGTTATTTATTTCTCTTTTATCTTCTCTGATGGGGACAGGGACATTGTTCACTCCTATATTGCTAGCACCTAAGAACAGTGTCTGCCACAGTAGGAATTCCAGTAAATACTTGTTGAATGACCAAATGAAGGCATACTTTTCTCTTAGCTATTTGTAAAATTCTTTTGTTTTCTTTTTTGGTAGTCAGGAAGGTCCAATTAATGTTTATGTACTTTTGACATTTTCGTCTTCCTTTACTGTTCTGTTCCCTAGTTGAATTCTTCAGAGGAAGGGGGAAAGAGCCTTTTAGTTTTCAAACTCTTGAGATGTGACTGTTTCAATTTATCTACTGCTTGCCAGGTATGTGTGTGAGATGCTGCACCTAGTCACAAATGCAATTAACAGGTATGAAAATTGGCTCCTAACAGCTGCTTCAGTCCTGCTTGAGCTGGCCCCTTCCCCAGGGGACAGTCTCTGTCAGCCTAGCAAAATGAAATTGCCTTCCCATAAATATTTTTTTCAAGGATTATAGAAGAGAAACAAATCTAGGTTTATAAAATGAGTTGAAATGTGTCAACAGGATAGAACAGACTAATGACCTGCTGCAGCAATTTGAATTCTGAGGCACAGCAGCAGTGTTTATCTTCAGAAGAGTTGACATTGAAACTGTAGCTCTTTTAGTTCTATTGAAATGACTTTATTATGCCAAAAGGGTAGAGTTAATAACTTATTTATTGGTGTTGGTGAGGAAAGTGACAATTCTATAAAATATAATTTTTGACCCTCAGAGCTTTGGTTTATAGCACAGATTTTGAGTCCTTGCTCTTTCAGTTAACCCTGTGGAAAGGGCAGGTTTTGGAAAGAATGTGACTTGATCTCCTTTCCATTTTATTCACCAACTGTTTAATTCATTCAGCGTGCGTTGCTCTTGACAGTGATAGAAGATGTTAACCATTTCTATGTGCCATAACCAGTATATTCATTTTAAAAATAGATGTAAGTAGGTTTTATATGAATAGTATGCTAGTTCTGAGTTTTGTAGTCACGTATGCCTCAATGTTAGCAAACATTACATTCTGCTTTTCTCCTTTTTTTTTTTTTAAATTAACATATAATGTATTATTAGCCCCAGGGGTACAGGTCTGTGAATCGTCAGGCTTTCACACTTCACAGTACTCACCATAGCACATACCCTCCCCAATGTCCATAACCCCACCACTCTCTCCCTTACTCCCCTCCCCCTGGCAACCTTCAGTTTGTTTTGTGAGATTAAGAGTCACTTATTATTTGTCTCCCTCCCGATCCCATCTTGTTTCATTTTTTTCCTTCCCTACTCCCCAAGCCCCTCACGTTGCTGCTCAGATTCCTCATATCAGGGAGATCATAGGATAATCGTCTTTCTCTGATTGACTTATTTCGCTCAGCATGATACTCTCTAGTTCCATCCACATCATCGCAAAAGGCAAGATTTCATTTCTTTTGATGGCTGCATAGTATTCCATTGTGTATATATATACCACCTCTTCTTTATCCATTCATCTGCTGATGGACATCTAGTTTCTTTCCATAGTTTGGCTGTTGTGGACGTTGCTGCTATAAACACTCGGGTGCACATGCCCCTTCAGATCACCATATTTGTACCTTTAGGGTAAATACCCAGTAGTGCAATTGCTGGGTCATAGGGTAGCTCTATTTTCAACTTTTTGAGGAACCTCCATGCTGTTTTCCAGAGTGGCTGCATCAGCTTGCATTCCCACCAACAGTGTAAGAGGGTTTCCCTTTCTCCACATCCTCACCCGCATCTGTCATTTCCTGACTTGTTAATTTTAGCTATTCTGACTGGTGTGAGGTGGTATCTCATGGTGGTTTTGATTTGTATTTCCCTGATGCCGAGTGATGTGGAGCACTTTTTCATGTGTCTGTTGGCCATCTGGATGTCTCCTTTGCAGAAATGTCTGTTCGTGTCCTTTGCCCATTTCTTGATTGGATTATCTGTTCTTTGGGTGTTGAGTTTAGTAACTTCTTTATAGATTTTGGACACTAGCCCTTTATCTGATATGTCATTTGCAAATATCTTCTCCCATTCTGTCAGTTGTCTTTTTTTTTTTTTGTCTTTTGTTTTTGTTGACTGTTTCCTTTGCTGTGCAAAAGCTTTTGATCTTGATGAAGTCCCAATAGTTCATTTTTGCCCTTGCTTCCCTTGCCTTTGGCGATATTTCCAGGAAGAAGTTGCTGTGGCTGAGGTTGAAGAGGTTGCTGCCTGTGTTCTCCTCAAGGATTTCGATGGATTCCTGTCTCACATTGAGGTCTTTCATCCATTTGGAGTGTATCTTTGTGTGTGGTGTAAGGAAATGGTCCAGTTTCATTTTTCTGCATGTGACTGTCCAATTTTCCCAACACCGTTTGTTGAAGAGACTCTTTTTAAAACCATTCGACATTATTTCCTGCTTTGTTGAAGATTAGTTGACCATAGAGTTGAGGGTCTATTTCTGGGCTCTCTATTCTGTTCCATTGATCTATGTGTCTGTTTTTGTGCCAGTACCATACTATCTTGATGATGACAATTTTGTAATTAATAGAGCTTGAAGTCTGGAATTGTGATGCCACCAACTTTGGCTTTCTTTTTCAACATTCCTCTGACTATTCAAGGTCTTTTCTGGTTCTATATAAATTTTAGGATTGTTTGTTCCATTTCTTTTAAAAAAAAATGGATGGTATTTTGATAGGGATTGCATTAGATGTGTAGATTGCTTGGGTGGCATAGACATTTTCACAATATTTGTTCTTCCAATCCATGAGCGTGGAATATTTTTCCATTTCTTTGTGTCTTCCTCAATTTCTTTCATGAGTACTTTATAGTTTTCTGAGTACAGATTCTTTGCCTCTGTGGTTAGGTTTATTCTTAGATATCTTATGGTTTTGGGTGCAATTGTAAATGGGATTGACTCCTTAATTTCTCTTTCTTCTGTCTTGCTGTTCATGTATAGAAATGCAACTGATCTTTGCCCAACGCAGAATTGCACTGCCCTTGCTAGGGCCCCGGGCTAAGTAATATGCTGGGGTACACTCTGGGGAGCTTTTGTTCCCTGAACTCTTTCCATAGAGCTCTGGAGGATAATGAAATGGCGGTCTTCCAATCTCCGGCTGGAGGAGCTGAGAGCTTGGGGCCCCTCTCCTCAGTGGGCCCTTGGAGAAAAGCCATCAATCACTCCCATCTCCCTGGTCGCCGGCATGCTCTGAGCTCACCTGGCCTGTGATCGAGCATTTATGTCTCTGGCACATGGCTCTGTTTGGAGTCTCCAAATCCATCAGATTCCTTCCATGCATTCTGTGCTGCTCCCCCTGGAGGAGGAAGCGAGTCTCCCTGGATCTGCCACTTATGGGGTCCCTGCTCGAAGAGCAGTGACCTAACTGTGCCGTGGTTCACAGTTTACAGTAATCCCAAACTGAGAGCTCACTCCACGGCTCCTTCTCTGTAGCTCGCTTTCCCTCTCTAATACCTGTGAGCTCTGTTACACTCAGATACCCCGATCCTTCTGTGATCCTGCGGGACCTGAGACCACACTGTTTCTGTGAGGGCTCCATCCCTGCTTAGCCTCTGGAGCAATGTCCCTCAGTGGAGCAGACATTTAAATGTTCGAATTTTGTGCTCCGCCGTCTGACGCTTGCTGGGAGCCGGCCCCTCCTCTCGTGGTCTATCTTTCCACCCCTTCGGCTTTACTTCTCCACAAGTCCTATCTTTCAGAAAGTGGTGATTTTCTGTTTCTACAATTGCTCTTCTTCTCTTCGATCTCTTGTTGGGTTTGTAGGTGTTCGGAATGGTTTGATAACTATCTAACGGGACTTCTGTGACCTGATGTCAACTCAGTCTGCTACTCCTCTACCATCTTGACTCACAGGCCTGATTTTCTCCTTTTTGATAAAGTTTATTTTCAGAATTTGAGCTAATTGTGCTCCCCATAAAAGTCACCTTCTGATCAATACTCCCTTCTGTTCATTGCTTTATAATCTCTGGCCTTTCATGAAACTAAAAGTTTGTGTCATTAAATTGTGCTTTGAATCAGAAGTTTCTTCTATGAGAGTATTAACTTAGGTTTTGGATGAATGAGCTGTGTGTTTGTTGTGCTACTGTTGTGCTACTGACTTATGGTGGATCCCTAGATAGCTACAGGACGGGGTCTGGTCACCGGAAATAGCAACCATATAATTAGCAGCTTGGGACCTCAGGCCAGTCTGACCTCATAGGAGGTGGATAAGATTTGGAGATGGAGTTCAGTCATGTGATCATCCTGTGATTTAATAATTCATGATTATTTAATGAAATCCAAATAAGAGCTCTGGATACCAAAGGAGACCTCCTAATTGGTGAATATACTGATATACTGGGAGGACGACACATGGACTCATGGGGAGAGGGCATGGAAATCCTTCATTTGGGGACCTCCACCCTCCACCTCAGACCCTGCCTGTGTGTTTCCTCTATAATAAAACTACAATTATATGTATAATGCTTTCCTGAGTTCTGTGAGTTGTCCCAGCAAATTATCAAACTGAAGAGCATAGGAATCCCTGAATTTATGGTCATTTGATTGGAAATGCTGGTGGCCTGGGGACCCCTGAAGTACAGCTGGCATTTAAAATAAATGCAGTCTTGGGGCGCCTGGGTGGCTCAGTGGCTTAAGCCGCTGCCTTCAGCTCAGGTCATGATCTCAGGGTCCTGGGATCGAGCCCCGCATAGGGCTCTCTGCTCAGCGGGGAGCCTGCTTCCTCCTCTCTCTCTGCCTGCCTCTCTGCCTACTTGTGATCTCTCTCTCTCTGTCATATAAATAAATAAATAAATAAATCTTTAAAAAAAATAAAATTAAATAAATGCAGTCTTGTTTGAAATAATGCCCTTTGTACTTGTGGATGCTGTAGTACCTCTGGGTGGTTAGTGCTTGAATTGAACTTTGCAGTACACTTATTTAGGGTTGAAATAGAATATTTATTTGTTATAATTAATTAACTAATATTAATATATTATTATAAAGTTCATAGTCTGCTTTAAGGTTCATTCTTTATGTTGTACAGTTTCATGACTTTTGACAAATTCATAATGTCATGGGTCTATCATTACAGTTTCATACAGAATAGTTTCAGTGATCAGTAAATCCCATGTTCCACTTATTCATCCCTCCTCCACTTGCTCCCGTACTCCTAACACTACCCTCATCTTTTCACCATCTCTGTAGTTTTGTCTTTTCAGACTGCCAAATAGTTGGACTCATATATGATGTAGTCTTTTCAGACTGACTTATTTCACTTAGTATTATGCTTTTAAGTTTCTGTCATGTCTTTATGCAGCTTGATATGTCCTTTTTATTGCTGTATAATATTCCACTGTGTGGATTTATTACAATTTATGCATTCAGCAGTTGAAGGATATCGTGATTGCTTCTGAGTTTTGGCAATTATGAATAAAGTTGCTATTAACACTCATGTGCAGATTTTTCTGTGGACATTTGTTCTCAAATCATAGCCTGATTTTGGATCATATAGTAAGACTAAATTTCGCTTTGTAAGAAGCTGACAAACTGTTTTTGCAAAGTAGCTTACCATTTTGCATTCCCACTAAAATGAATGAGAGCTCCTGTTGCCCCACATCCTTGGCAGCATTTGGGGTTGTCAATGTTTTGAATTTTAGCCATTCTAAAATGTATGTAGTGTGGTATCTTTTTTTTTTTCCTAAGAGAGAGAGAGTGTGCATATGAGCAGGGGCTAGAGGAGCAGAGGGAGAGGAAGAGAGAGAATCTCAAGTGGATGCCATGCTTAGTGTGGAACTGAATGTGGGGCTTGATTTCAAGACCCCAAGTCCATGACCTGAGCCAAAACCAAGAGTTGGATGCTTAACTGACTGAGCCACCCAGGCATCCCTCTTGTTATTCTGATTTGAAGTTCCCTAATGGCATTTGATATTGAGCATCTTTTCATATGTTTATATTCTGTCCTTAAATCTTTTTTGGTTAGCTGTTTGTTCAGATCTGTTGTCCACTTCTTTTAAAGTATTTTTAAGAAATATTTATTTATTTGAGAGAGAGAGCCCATGTGCATGCAGGGGGAGAGGCAGAGGGACAAGAAGGAGCTGCTCAAGTGGATTCTGTGTAGAAAAAAAAGCCCCATGCCTTCCTCCATCTCATGACCCTGAGATCATGACCTGAGCTGAAACTAGCCCTATCCACTTTTTCTCTTTTTTTAAAGTAATATTTACATCCAACATGAGACTTGAACTCAAGACTTAGAGGTCAGGAGTTGCATGCTCCATCAGCTGAGCCAGACAGATGCCCTTTTTGTTTAGTTTTTAATCATGTTTTTGTTATTGTTGAGTGTGAGAGTTCTTTGTATATTTGGATAACAGTGTTTTTGTTTTTGTTTTTAGAGAGAGAGGCAGGGAGAGGAGCAGAAGGAGGACAGAATCTTAAGCATGTTCCATGCCCAGCATGGATCCTGACTCAGGGCTTGATCTCATGATCCTGAGACAATGACCTGAGTAGAATCCAAGAGTCAGTCACTTAACTGACTGAGCCATGGATGTGTCCCAACAGTGCTTTATCAGATATGTCTTTTGCAGATATTTTTTTCCCACTATGTAGCTTGTCTTTCCATTAACCATGTCTTTTGTAGAGTGGAAGTTTAAAAAAAATTTTTTAACCTATTTATTTATTTATTTATTTATTTATTACTTACTTATTTTACTTATTTTTACTTATTTTTTTTTACTTATTTATTTGACAGGCAGAGACCACAAGTAGGCAGAGAGGCAGGCAGAGAGGGAGTTGCAGGGAGGAAGCAGGCTCCCTGCTGAGCAGAGAGCCCGATGCGATGCGGGGATGCGGGGCTCGATCCCAAGATCCTGGGATCATGACCTGAGCCGAAGGCAGAGGCTTAACCCCTGAGCCACCCAGGTGCCCCGGAAGTTTTTAATTTTAATGACGTTCCTTAATTTCTTGGGTCAAGCTTTTGGTGTTTATCTAAAAACTTGTCACCAACCCAAGGTCACCTAGTTTTTGTTTTGTTTTTAGTGTCATCTTCCAGAAGTTTGCAGTTTTGTGTTTTACATTTAAGTTTTTGATCCCTTTTGAGTTAATTTTGTGTAAATTTCAAATTTTTTAAAAATTTGAAAATATTTCACAAATACACAGTGATATGAAAACTAGTATAATGACCCATATATAAAGTACCTAGCAAATGGCCTTATAAAACATTAACATTTTACCTTATAAATCTACATTAAATTTAAAATCAAGTTGAAACCCCTGTAAATTCCTCCTAATCTTATCCCTCTTCTAGGAAGTAATCAATTCTATCAATTTGGTATTTTTCAAATCCATGCAATGTTTTTATAGTTTATTAAATATTTATGTATCATAAATATTATTTATATAGCATACCATATATACAGTAGTGTATACATTATATCATATAATACTGTGTATAATTGGGATTATTTTTCAAGTTTTTAAAATATCACATTAACATTATGTATAGTACATATACTTTATCAACTTGTTTATTTCAAAACTGCATTGATTTTATGATTAAGAGGATTTTTTTAACTATAGGAAAGAATATGTTAATTGAGAGGTATATAATGTTAGAGAATTTATTATAAGTTCTAATTTTACCTTGGTTTGCCCTATTAGCACAAATAAATTTAGTTCTGATCTAAGGGTTAAATTTTTCAATGCTGGAATATTGTATCTTTAATATCTATATTGCGGCATGTTTTTTAGCAGTCTTACTAAATTAATATGTAAGGTGCTATTTTTTTATTTTAGGAAAATTTTTCGGTGTGTGTTTGACGGGGCTTTTTAGAATGCACACACAGGTTTATTAGATCATTGGTAGGGTGTTTTGCAGCTGCCCTGTTAAGGATACCAAAGAAACCAGAGAAACTTAATTATTTAAACTGTGCTGCTATTTGGTGAGCCTACCTTTTATAGATATCTTTCTGAGGGCTCTTTTTAAGTTGTGGGTTTCCTTTACTATAACCACCAGTTTCTGAAGAGAACACCACCATTTGTAGGTTTAATCAGAAGATCTCTACAATTCAGGCTGGAGGTAAAGGTGTAGCTAGCTTCCTCTCCTAGCTTGCGGAAAGTGACTTGATTCCTGTAGGGGGAAGGAAGGTTGAACCTAATTATATATGCTGATCTATCAGCCAGTTTCACCCAGTATAAGCAGAAACTGTCAATTCTTTGTAGAATGTTTTATGGCCTAAATTAAGTCTGTACCATACAAGATTGCGATCTTTAGAGAAGGTACTCCCATTGTCTACTGTGTTAATTGTACACACTAACATGTCACTGTTGATTTGATTATTATTGCTCATTTTATAACCTTTAACTGGTGTATAGTTTTGAGTTCTGTAGCAAAAAACAAAAATAAAAAAACAAAAAACAAAAAACAATTTGAATTTCTACTGTTTGTGCACATTTGAAAAATAATGACCTCCCTTTTCCCCCAGGATCATTTATTATAGGTTCCAGAAAGCTGTATAATGATATTTCCAATCCAGATTATTTTTCTATTGACATCTTGAAAAATCTATTATGTTGTAAACCATCATTGGCAGATTCGGTTGTAATTTAATGAGAACAGCCTAATATGCCAAGAGAAGTGACCTTCAAGCCCCTGCTCTTCCAACTCAACTCTTGCATGAAATGCTGAAATGGTTTCTCCCCTTGTGTCCTCTTCAAGGATGAAACATGTTCCAGGTTTTGTCTCCTCACCCCTCTTCTATTAAAACTGTTCATATTGGTGCTGTAATAATAAAGGGGCACTGAAAAATGACTTTTTCTTCTAAATTTTCTATAGTTTCATTTTTTATGTGATGCCATGGTTTTAGGTACCATCTTATTCAGGAATTGGTCTGTAGCAAATGTTTTGTAACATGATCTCTAAGATAAGGGAATAGATTAAAAATTGAGTTAGTATAGATTTTCTGTGCCAGAGTATAGTGTATTTTCTGTTTGGGATTTTACATTCAAGGTCTTTATATTACAGATGATGTATACAGATTAATCTCAGAATGTTATAGACCTATTAATTTCAGACAAATAGTCAAATTCTGAGTTAGGTTATGTACTTACTTTAGGTTATTGGTTATAATCTCAGTGATTATTCTTTCTTGATTTTATTTTATTTTTATTAATTTTTTATTTTTAGAGATTTTATTATTTTATATTTAGAGATTTTATTTATTTATTTGATAGAACACAAGGAAGCGGAGCAGGAGGGAGAGGGAGAGGGAGAAGCGTCCTCCCCGCTAAGAAGGGAGCCTGATGCAGGGCTCAATCCCAGGATTCTGGGATCATGACCTGGGCTGAAGGCAGGCCTTAACTGACTAAGTCACCCATGCCACCCCCATTTCTTCATTTTTAAAAGTCAATATTTACTGAAATTTTTTTCTCTTAAGTGAAATACTCCTGGCTTCTTAAAAAGTTAGTGATACTACTTTTGTCTTAGCATATATAGAACAGTTTCTTTTTCTTTTTTTTTAAAGTAGAGCTCTCATGACTGTATTGTCTTGTATTGTCTACAATTACACTGTAGAATGCAAACACCACACTAACAACATTGCTCCCTGAACGGTCACAATTTATAGACCAGGTACCTATAAGTCTTGGTTTTATTTTACGTTATTTTTATCTTTTTTTTTTTTCCTAAGAATGAGAGAGAGAGACAGAGCATGTGCTCAGTGGGGAGAAGCAGAGGGAGATGGCTGGCATTCTGAGGGCTAGACCCATCTCTTGACTTGTTATTTTGTTGTCTTCATCTTTACCTATCGCTACTCATTTTGCTTCCTCTCATAAATACCCATTCCAATCTAGTTAGTATATGTCTCCAGATATTTGTGTATCTTTGGAAGATATGTAGTGTTTTCTGTGCATAAGTTTTTAATTTTCATAAATAGCCTTTGGCTGTACATCTCATTTTATATTATCTTTTTAAATTCAGCTCTATATTTAAATGATCTATCTTTGTTGCTGTGTGTAATTCTGGTTCATTACTTCTAACAGCTGTAGAGTTTTCTATCATGTGCATGCTCTTATCCAGGCATACTCATTATGCATCTTACTTATATACTCCCCTAGTGACATTTATGTACTATAAACAATGCTGCAATAATAATATTCTTTATTTTATTTAATGGAGATATATGCTGAGGAGTGGTATTGGTGGGTTGTTGGGAGTCCATTACAAAGTTTACTAAGTATTGCCAAATTGTTCTATAGAACAACCAGGTTATACTTTTTAGAGCTGTACATGAAGATTCAGACCATTTTCCCCGTAAGCAACTTGGCAACCAAACTGGCCTGAAGAGTTGCTTTGATGGACATGAACTGATAAACTATGAATAAAGTAAAACCAAAGTAGTTTACTATCAGCCCTCTACATGAATGGAAAAGCTGCCTTGGTTCCTGATAGCGGTCCCTATAAAGGGAGGTTTTTTTATGAGAGAATATAAGGGTGAGCCCTCACTGCCAAATAACTCAGTCTGTTTAGCTCAGCAAGCTGTGAATATTAGATTCTTTGTGCCTAGCATGGTTCTTGTAATACAAATGTGAGTGAGACAGAATCTGCACCTGAAGCTCTTTGGTTGTGGGACAAAAGTGTACAGTACTTTGTGGTTATCTTTTAGGGGTGATCTCTTTGCTTCTTCTGTGAGAAGTTGATTCTGGTTATAGCAGCCCTCCTTGGGTCACTGTTATTCTTTCTACCTTTCTTTCTAAAATTAAGACTTATGGGGTGCCTGAGTGGCTCAGTTGCTTAAGTGTCCAACATTTGATTTTGTCTTGGGTCATGAGGTTGACCCCCCCGCCCAGTCAGGCACTGTGCTGGATATGGAGCCTTCTAAAGATTCTGTTTCTCTCTCTCCCTCTGCTTCTCCCCACTGAGCACATGCTCTGTCTCTCTCTCTCATTCTTAGGAAAAAAAAAAAAAAGTTAAAAATAACGTAAAATAAAACCAAGACTTATAGGTACCTGGTCTATAAATTGTGACCGTTCAGGGTCCCACCAGTCCATCATCCTACCTGCCTTGGTAAAAGATTCCCTAGGGAGCAATGTTGTTAGTGTGGTGTTTGCATTCTACAGTGTAATGATTGGGATGGCATGTTATAAGTCCCTTTGAATTGGTAAAGTGGAAATCAGAAAATACTACCTAGAAGTATGAATTAATTAAATGTAGTAAGAGCCAGTGTGATGTATAATGGCAATAATACAGATAATAGTGTTAGGCAAAATAGCAGACAAAACACATTTCCCAATCTTTACTCAATTCCAGTTGAAAAGACCAGTAGCTAAATAAATAGGTGGGAAGAAACTTGGATATGTCTTAGAAACTAGAGCTTGAGGCTGCTCATATGCCAAAACACTCAGGATAATTTTTGGTAGGCAGTTCTCCAAGGTAAGAGAACTCCTAACCTGGGAGGGACAGGGACATCTGGCCGGTTCAATCAGTAGAGCATGCAATTCTTGATCTCTATACCCATGTTGTAGAGATTACTTAAAAAAATAATAATAAAAATAAAATATACCCAATAAGTTAAAAAATATATTAACTTGGAGGGGCAACATCTTGATGAGTGGTCTCACAAATCACAATATTTAAATTTCTCTCTTGCCTCTTAGACCAGAAGTATTTGTACTTAGTACAAATAGTGTTCAGAGACCCAGAGTTTGCGGCTAGTACCCCCCTGGAAGGTGCCTATCCACTCTCCCCAGATCGCTTAATCTCCCAATTAGTAATCTAGTGAGGTTTGTGTTCCAAAAAAAGATCCAGTCATTAAAAGCCGTGAAAGCTGAATAGCAGTTACAAGAAGAGAGCAATCTGATGGGATTGTAAGGGATGGAAAATATAGTTACCAAATTAAAATCTGCTAGGAGGGCGCCTGGGTGGCTCAGTGGGTTAAGCCTCTGCCTTCGGCTTAGGTCATGATCTCAGGGTCCTGGGATTGAGTCCCACATCGGGATCTCTGCTTGGCAGGGAGCCTGCTTCCTCCTCTCTCTCTCTGCCTGCCTCTCTGCCTACTTATGATCTCGCTCTGTCAAATAAATAAATAAAATCTTTTAAAAAAAATCTGCAATGAATGCAGTGAATAGCAAATTAGACAGTGAGAAAGACAAACTTGTGAAATATTTTCCAAAGTATAAAGGCAAAAGTTGGGGAAATAAAAATGATTGGAAAATAAGACAAATGGAGGAAAAGTCAGAAGATAAAATGTACAAATAATAGGAATTTCAGAAAGAGAGCATATGCATTTTTAGATAAATAATAGAAAACATTACTGACTCAAAATTAATGAGAAATATGAAAGTATATTCTTCTGGACTTTTCAAATTTGGAGGCATTTCTGCTAACAACATTATGAAAGAAACTGAATTGATGGTGGCACAGAGAGGCAACCTCTAAATTCTCCCATGAAAGAGGTGACTGCCTGGGCTCTAAGTAGAAGAGATGCTGAGTAAATCCCACTAAATGTCCTCTGTTTCTGAGGAATAAAAACAAGCAGGAAGAGCAGGTAGAAGGCCAGCAAGATGGGAGTTGTTCTTCCAGGACTAAAGGTAGTCAGGACCCAAAAGCCTGCATGGTGGGGCATAATCATTAGAAAAAGAAAGTAAATTGTTATTCATAGGTGATACTTTGATCGACCTAAAAATGGAAGAAAATTATTGCTTGAAAACCTATTTGAACCAAGTAAATATATTGAGATCAAATTTTTTGAGTATTCTAGTTAGCAGCTACATTGGGGGAAAAAAAATCACCCTAGAGTTTATAAATCCAAGTGAATATTTACCTCTTCAAATAAATCTATTTGAGAATAGATGCCAATGTGGAAGATGATACTTAGAAACAGCCACTGTCATTAACTAATAGAATTTATGTTTTCCTCAAGCTTTTCTATTAGGAAAAAAACTTAGTAAGAGTCAAACACATTTTTTTAAAAGATTTTATTTATTTATTTGACAGAGATCACAGGTAAGCAGAGGCAGGCAGAGAAAGAGGAAGGAAATCAGGCTCCCTGCCGAGCAGAGAGCCTGATGCAGGGCTTGGTCCCAGGACCCTGGGATCATGACCTGAGCCAAAGGCAGACTCTTAACTAACTGAGAGACCCAGTCTTACTTTTTAGGCTCAGGAAACATAATCAGCTCTTGTGTTTTGATAAAAAGACCCAAATACTCTTTATTGGTGAGGAGAAATATGGTCTTATATCACTAGGTGTAGAATAAATTGATAGAACCATTCTTTAGGACAGTATAGAAGGGGGAAAAAAGGATTTGTGATCTATGTACCTTCTGACCCAACAATCTTACTTAAAATAATCATACTAAAGAAACTATCAGAGCTGTGCAGAAAAATATATATTCTAGGGTATTTGGTGTGTAGAGAAGGATATTTATTATACTAGAAATTCAGAAACAACCTAAATATTTAAAATAGAAAATTGATTGAATTTATTATAGTATATATCTATAATGGAATACTGTTCAAAAATTAGGAATGCTTTAACAGATAGTAGTAAATCATAAAAGCTGAATATTCACTTTAGGCACACTCTAGTCCTAGTTACTTTCGTAGTTTTTCAGTCATTCACTCACAAATACTTAGTGACAACCCAGGCATTGTTCTAGAACCTAGAGATAGAGCACTGCATGGGGAAAACATAAAATTAAAATGACCATTTCTTTGCCTACACAGAATTTATAGTCTGGTCAGGAAAGGCAGAACAACAAATAAATAATTTTTCAATTAGTGATAAGTGCTTTAGAGAAGAGTATGACAGGATAAGGTAGATAGGGCATACCAAGGGAAGAGAAGGGGGAAGTTTGCAATTTTATATGAAGTGGGTCAGAGAAGTCTGAAAAACGAAATTTGGAAAAAAAAAAAAAAGCTAAGAAGAAGCAATGTTTATATCTGGTGGAAAGTATTCGTGGTAGAGGTAATTGTAAGTCAGAAGACTTGAGGTAGAGATGTGTGTGTGTTCCAGCACAGCCATGAAGGTTAGTGCAGTTGATGCAGATAAATCAATGGAGAAAGTGTGTGGGAAATAAGGTAAGGAGGAGACAAAGGTTGGTGGTGAAAATGGAGGGCCATTACTGTGGTCAAATGGGCCATTTGCTTTGAGATTGGAAGCCACTGTTGGGTTTTGATAAAGGAATGAAATATGACTGGCATTTAAAAGAATTGTTTTGCTGTTTTGTGTAGGATAGAGTGGAGAGGATCAGGAATGGAGCACGGAGATCAGAGGCTATTATAATAACCCTCTCAAGACATGATGGTAGCTTGGACCAGTGATGAGAAGTGGTTTGATTCCTAATTTATAGCACATAGCCACAAACTCTTATTTGAAGAAATAATTGAATATATGTATCAACATGTAAATAGTTATCTCTGGTGGGATTGCTGATGATTTGTATTTTCTTTGTATGCCTTTGGGTTTTCCAAATTTTCTGTAACTATTACTTTTAAAATAAGAAAAAAATATAAAACTGACTTCTGCTTAAAAACTGTGTTTTCCCCTCTGATTTCAAAGTATTATATGCATTTAAGGTTTGAAGAATTATGTTTCTTTCCTTTTAGTGTTAGGCATTCCCTCTGTCTAGTAAATCAGATGGAGAGTAGGCCCAACCTTTAAATTAGAACTAAGATGTTAACTTACTAGTGAAACTGATTGAGGAAGGAAATTCACCTTTTTCAAGGTAGAGAGGATTGTATTCAACATTTGCCCTATCATTCTGGTGAGATAAACTTTAGAAACCTGTTTTATTACATCATTGTTAAAGTTAATGCCCAAGATTACATTTTTACTTCTGTGTTCTGCTCTTCTTACTTCATTACTGATGCAGGATAGCTCAGTGACAAAAAACTGTGCAGTGTAGATCAGTAGAATGGCTATGCCTCAGTCATCTTTACTATTGAATGTGAGTTGTATTGCTGATTTCCTGAAAATCATTTGTACAAATGATTAGAATGTGGTACTATGAATTTTCTTTCCTGACTTACCTTTCTGGTTTTCTTGATTATACCAATTCAGTCTAACCGCAGTGAGAGTTGTAGTGTTCCAGAGTGTGCCGGCTGGCAGAGAGGGGAAAAAAGAAATTCAGATTAGAGTTTGGATTTGGCTATAGATAATCTGGGTGATTGAATTTTTAAATGATAAGTCAACAAAATTCTCATTATCTGGAAGCATAACTTGAGTTTTGTATTAGTTGAAAATAATAGCCCTTGCATTGGCAGTGTTTAGTCTTCTAAATGGAAAATGGAAATTTGGGCTTTTTGCTTTGAGAGTACCTTCCCAAGTAATATTAGCAGCACATTGGCTAAGGTAAAATTTTGTTTTGATTTATATTTTGGTTTGAAATCATGCTTTACTGGTAAATTGCAAATCCATAGGCACACTCGTTTTGAGGTACTACCAGTTTCAGAAACAGCAGAATTACATTGTGGCTCTACTTTAGTCAATTAATAAAAATAAATGTGATTTCTTTCTTCTTTTATAGGAAAAGAGAAAAATTTTCTCTTCCATGTTACATTCTGAGAAAGTTTACCACATGAGAGTAGTTTTTGTAGTCTAAAAAATTGTCTATACCTTCTGTATCTTTCTATACCTACTGAGCAACTTGTGTGGTAAATACCTGTTGTTATGTATGACTTGGTTTTTTGTTTATTTGTTTGTTTGCCCAATTGGAATGTAGATATTTAGTTTTTGGGGTTTTTTAAAGATTTTATTTATTTATTTGACAGAGATCACTAGTAGGCAGAGAGGCAGGCAAAGAGAGAGGGAACCAGGCTCCCTGCTGAGCAGAGAGCCTGACTCAGGGCTCGATCCCAGTACCCTGAGATCATGACCTGAGCCAAAGGCAGAGGTTTAACCCAATGAGCCACCCAGGCGCCCCTATTTAGTTGTTTTCTGATGATCTAAAGCCAGTGTTGCTTCCTGAATACTTAGGTGGAAATAATTCTGTTGCTTCAAAAACAACTGTCTTGCCTATAATGTTTATGCTTTCAGAACTTCTTAATTACTTCTGTATGAATTGTATATGTCACTGGAAAGAAAAGAACCTGCTATTCAGACCCAGGTTGAGTTCCAGCTCTGCCACTGAGTAGTTAGTTGAATGAATAGCTGTCAGAGCTTCAATTTGCTCATCAATAAGACTACCTATATTATTGACTTGCTCTGTTATGCCTCTAGTATTATACCTACTGTATGGTAGGCAGCCAGTAAGTATTACTTACTTTATTTATTTCGTACTTTTAAAAAATTTTAAAAAGATGTATTTATTTATTTGAAAGAGAGAGTGCCCACAGGGGGACACACACACTCACACACATACACACAAGGCAGGGGAGGGGCCGGCAGAGAGGGAGAGACTCTCAAGCCGACTCACTGGCCAAGGCTCAAAGCTATGACCTTGAGATATGACCTGAGCCAAATTCAAGAAACAAATGCTTAACTGAGTAAGCCACCCAAGTGCCCCTATTTTATATTTTAAATTTAACTTGTGTCCTGAACAGAACCCTTGGTGATTTTGTTACAGTATAATTTTATACAGAGCACTCTTGAAGGCAGTAGGAAAAGAATATCAGTTACTAAATTCAGTCTACAGGATGTTAGATCTTTAACGCAGGTCTCATCTTTTTTATTCTTTTTAAAGATGTGTATTGTACAGTGTTACAGTATATTGAAAATATACTGTATATTTGCAAGATCCCTGTGCTAGAAGCTTTGTATATATTGTCTCTCATCCCCATAACTGTAGATATACTTTTTTTGTTGTTGAAAAAAAAAAGATAATGATATCTGGGGGATGATATCTGGAAGGCTTTTAAAAAATATGTATGTAATAATGGGTGTGTTGTTTTGGATTAAAATCCATATGTGGTATATTGTAAAATTACCTTCTGCCATATTCTTGAAGAATGAAGTTTCTGTTATCAGACTGGAGTCATCTCCACTGATATTAAAGAGTAGTGGTCTTCAGGAAGCTGTAAGAATGTTGAACTAGTGCTGTTAACTGTGGTATTAATCATCGGTGATGTCAGTGTGGACGGTTATTGCTGGAGGGTTTTTTCTTTTTCTCCTATCCCTGCCCCCTCCCCTCCCCCCCACTAACGCCTTTGCATTCCTTCTTCCATTATGTGCTTACCAATTAATTCTTAAATCTTCCAAGTGTGAGTACCTCTCTTAGTTTTAGTCTTGGCTTTTATAATGACATTGCAAGTTTTTTTTTTTTTCTTAAAACAGAATCTTTACAATGGTTCTGATTATATCAAAAGGAACATCTGGCATGTGTTTGGATTTTTTTCTTAAGTTGATATATGTTTTAGTTTATCAGGGTTGACATTAAAGAAACCAATGGTAATCTGTACTTATTATTTCTTTTCTGTTGAATAAATAAATATTTCATTATGGTCTTAGTGTATTTTGTTATTATTGACATAATGTTCCATAATATTTAAAGTTGGTCAATTGTCACATATATTTATATATGTGTTTTAAAAGGGAACTGGTTTCCTAATTATCTGCCTCTTATTTATGAGGAATATGAATGCTAAAGAAATGCAGACAGGTGTCTAGAGTACATTAAAGCCTAGTTTGAGTTTTTATCTTGATGGCATAGGAATTTACAGTGATTCATTGCATTGTTTATTTATTTAACTGGTTTCATTTTAAACGTATCCTTGCCCCAACAATGATTTACTTTAGAACAGTATTCTGTTGAGTACAGGGATTAGTTTAACTTAACATCCAAATATCTGATTCTGTAATTATTAAAAATCAATATAAACAACACCATTGTGTTGGTAATCATTTGGGGACACTTTTTAGTATGAAAATATTTGGGGGCACCTAAGTGGCTCTGTCAGTTAAGTGTTCAACACTTGATGTCCAACACTTGATCTCAACTCTGATCTTGATCTCAGGGTCATAAGTTCAAGCCTCCCCTCCACCCAGTTGGGCTCCACACTGGGCGGGTGGCCTACTTACAAAAAAAAATAATAATAATAATAATAAGAATAAATCTTTGGGGGCACCTGAATGGCTCAGTCGGTTGGGTGTCTGCTTTCGGCTTGCGTCGTGATCCCAGAGTCCTGGGATTGAGCCCCCCATCGGGCTTCCTGCTCGGCAGGAGGCCTGCTTCTCCCTCTCCCTTTGTCTACTGTTCCCTCTGCTTGTGCTCTCTCTTGCTCTCTCTCTCTCTCTCTCTCTCTCTCTGTCAAATAAATAAATAAATAAAGTCTTTAAAAAAACTTTGGTTATTATTTCTAAAATGATGTTTATTTGTTTTTGATCTTTTCAGAATATAATTTGTCTGATAATACTGTTAATTATTGGGGAAAACAAAGAGCCCCATCAGATGTGTTTGGATTTTCTTCTCATATTCTGAAGATTGGGATTATTTTGCCTGACTGAACATAATTTCTGAGGCTTTTCAAAATATAATACACAGAATACTTTTTTTTCTCTCTGCCTCTACCACATGAGCTCATTTGTCACTGGTAATTTTTTATTTGTTTTATGCATCCCACATGTCAAGCTGCTTCCTACACAGAATAATATCAAGAATATAAACCTGATTGATTCTGTATTTTGGGATAAATGAGGTACTCTTAGATACAGACTCATCTCAGTCTCACATGGCGTAGGCCTTCCAGTATTGCTAGGATATTGGATGGAGCAGCCAAGAATGACTTTTTTCCTCCTACGTTACCAACCAGGAAGTTTCTGTGGTGAGAGAAATATTCCCTGCATTCAGAGAATGCTGTCATCATATGGAAAGTATAACTGGAAACAAGGAGAGAGGCAGTCTCAAAACACAGTGCTCAAGCCATAGATTTCATGTATGCCAGGAGAAAATGTAGTCTAGTTTCATTTTGATGAGCTAGGTATGACTTTATTTTGAAATGGTTCTGGCATTTCATTTACAACTGGAGATATTTTGTGTCCTTTCTTCTGTTTCTCTTAATTTAAAATTTCTGTGTCTACCCCTCTATGTAAAAGATTACCAAGACCCAGAATAGTGTGGTTTTGATGAGAGTAGTTGAAAGTGTTTGTTATTGATGTTTTAAAGAATCCCTTTATCAAAAATAATTGGCCACTAATGATGGGGTTCATATGTCATTCTCTAAAATCCAAAGATGAATTTGGGTGGAGAAGGAAGGGCAGGGAAGCAAGAAGAGGATATTAAGTGCTCAACAGATGGCTGGAATGGCAGAGCAAGTGGGAGATTTTATCTCTTATAGTCTATGGGCAATATTGAGATCTTATTTCTCTTACAATTTAGAACACCTAATAGACAAATTCAAACTATATGTTAGATTTCTAAACTACAGAAGTTATCTTTAGTCTATGGTTATAGTTTACTTTTTTAAAAATTAAAGTTAGTACCAATTTTGTGTTATATTTGTACTATTATTTTATATTGTAACTATTTTTTTAATCTTCTATTCTTCAAAACAAATTTAACAAAATTTATGTTGATTATATTTCAGGATGAACCAAATTCATATCAAAGGATCTTAGGAATGAGGGGGAGAGACATAAAAAAGCAGTGAGTAAGACACAGCTGGATTTTCAGATCCTGGTTAGAAAAATCAGCTTTTGACTTAAAGCTGAGAAAATTTTGTTTATTATTGAAGAAAAGTGAATTCAAAGACCTCACAAATATCTTTTTAAAGTCTGTTCCAAAACTGAAAGGTAGCACTTCCTCTTAGGAACTTAATTTGCCTGGAAAATGTAGACATTTTAAGCCGGTTAACTGCTTCTGGCTCCTCAGTGACCTTATCACTGCTCATTAATCTTCTATGTATGAAAGTTCTCAACATCTCAACTCCACCTATTTTTCCATGGTCACACGAAGGCAACGGTTTCTGAATATATTCTAGACTATTTTTTGGCTTTGGTTTTGGTGTTTTTCTTTTTTCTTTCCAGATTTCACTCTACATGGGATTTAAGAACTGAATTCAATTTGACACATAACTCTTCCACACCAAATTGCCTTCCAAACACTTGTGGGACAAATATTTCAAGATTTTTCTACATGGGTTATGGGTACAATATTAGAAATTACTTTTAGCCAGTATGAAAAATATACTGTGGATTTATTTAATAATACATTTACTCAGCAAACATTTATTGAGCCCATATTCCATAACCAGGTATTGGGAATACAGAGATAAGTAAGATGTGATTCCTGCTTCTGAGAAGTAGCTCATTGTTTGCCTATAAAGTCTTAAACTGGGGTACAAAGAAATAAGAGGCTGAACTAGCTGGTCCAGATAAGGTTATTTAACTCCTGGATTTGAAAAATAATGAACTGTAGAGACAAAGCTCAAATTGTTGGGTGTTATGTTCTATTTGTCTAGAAAAGCTTGAAAAATAAAATTCAAGTAAACAGTAGAGTTGTTTTTCTCCAGAGGGTTTTACAGTGATTATTAAGTTTTAATAAGCATTCCCTCAGGGACTACTATGTGCAAGCCTCATGCTCAACACTAGGGATATGAATTTATGAGATTAAGTATTTCATTCTCTAGGAAGTATTTCATTCTCTCTCTAGGATGACCGTGAGAGAGAGAGAGAGCTATATGAGTAATTACAATGTGGCAGGGGTACACATTTTATTACCAAATTTTGTACCAACTGATACCTCTTGGTTGCAATGACACGAGGGAATATAGAGAAACTAAGGCCAGGAAACCAGAAGTCACGAGACAACTGAGGGAAGCACCAATTCCTGTTTAGGAGAATCTTTCAAAAGCTCTTCTTAATTTTTAGATCATATATCAGAAATTTCAATGATAAATACCAAGAGAAAAATCAAAATATGTCATAAAGCATGAAAATATTTTTGTTACAAAGAGGCATTTTGGATATCGTAACAAAACCTTGTATCTTGGTGCTGTCTTATAGTTGACCCTCTAAAAAGAGATTTTCCATTGGGAGCAACCTCCCATTTTGCAAATAAAGAAAGTAAATAAGGAAAGAGTAAAGGACCCTCTGTAGTGATACCACCAACAATGGCAGTCTGTTTGCTCTACTCTACTTGGATACATCTATAAATTAGGTTGGAAGATCCCTAACATTAGGACTAATAGTCTTGTGGGATAGAACTGTTATTTGAGATGGCTTGATGATACACAGAATTAGGAGACAGCACTTCTATAGGAGATATATACTTCCTGTTTTTATTTCGTTTCTTGGCTAGTTGAAGAGGTTGGTATTACACTTTCATATTCCTTAAACATCTTTTAAAAAGATGAAACACTTAAAGAATCTTTTGTGTCTGTGCTTTAGTTCTGTTTATGAGCTGCCATGCTCTTTTCAGTTGGTATCATGATCTACTCCTAGAATCCTGTGCATCCAACAAAGGCTTCCTTTTTGGCAGTTACACCCAGTTTGGGTTCCTTTTACTTTCTGTTATTTATAAACTTTCAAAATTGGTTATTAACTTTTTGGTTATTTCAGAGATAATAGTTTTAATTACTAAGTATACACTTATTTTTCCTATTTGAGATTTTCTTTGTTACACTACTTTTGAAATTAAAGGTGTTTGTAGAGTACTCAAGAGATTCAAAGCCTTGAATTTTGTACCTGGTACTTGGGTATGCTTTTTTGTTTTTAACTATATTTAAGGCATGTTATTGCTCACTTCCATGTGCTAGAATTTCACCTATTATAGACCAAGAATTGTTTCTCACCGTTTCTGTAAGAGTAGTTTAAAAGGTGAGTCTAATTTATTTTGAATGATATTTGTCATTAGATCAGAGTGGCTATTAAATTTCAAAGCATTATCATAGTGATTATGATTATTGCTACAGCTGGAGGCAGTGTTCTGTGGAACCTATTAGGGTATTAGTCTTCTTGGTTCTAGTGCAAGGTTTGGCAAGCTTTACTTTTGAATTAAAGTTTATAGTTTTTTTTTTTTTTTTAAAGATTTTGTTTATTTATCAGAGAGGCGGGGGGAGAGAGCGAGCACAGGCAGACAGAATGACAGGCAGAGGCAGAGGGAGAAGCAGGCTCGCCGCCGAGCAAGGAGCCTGATGTGGGACTCGATCCCAGCACGCTGGGATCATGACCTGAGCCGAAGGCAGCTGCTTAACCAACTGAGCCACCCAGGCGTCCCTAAAGTTTATAGTTTTGCCATCATCGGAGAGTTTATAGAATATCAACTGCATTGTTAGGAAGTACCACCTGAGACTGATTGGTAGTAGCTGCCTAGAGAACCTGTTGACAATTAGGAGGCTTATTGGAGACATTTGTGAAGGAGTGTTGCAATATAATAGTGTCTGACATGATCATAAATTGGGAAGGGATAGAGTGAGATTTGTGTTACCTATGCCATGTGTTTGCCAAATCCATAAAGGGGCCTTAGAATGAGTATTTAGTCCCATATGTAAGTTAATATGAGAGTCATCCTCATCATATCCCTTGTCAGAAAAGCATCCCATCTTTTTCAGATACCTCCAGTGGGGAGCCGACTGCCTGCCTGAGATCCCATTCTGTTGTAGGACAGCTGTTAGAAATTTCCCCCTGTAGTGTCCTCTTCAGTTACTACTATGTATTGAAAGTTCATGAAAACCTAGTATCAAGTGTTTCTGACAAGGGTAGATTATGAGGTTTTTTGTTTGTTTGTTTGTTCATTTGTTGATATCATTTATCATTTACCAACTGTCTTTTTGCCCATTTAAAAAACTTTTAATTTCAAAATAGTTAAATACTCACAGGAAATTGCCAAAATAGTACACAGTGTTGCTGTGTACCTTTCTCCCAGTTTTCCCCAATGGTAACATCTTACGGAACTGTACCATAATAGCAAAACCAGGAACTTGGTATTGGTACAATCTACCAACCTTAATCAGGTCTCAGCAGTTTTACCTGCTTTTGTGTGTGTGTGCGCGCGCGTGCGCGTCCATGTGTTTGTGTGTGTAGTTCTTTGTAATTTTATCATTTATATAGATTTGGCTGTCACCATACTCAAGATACGAAACTATTCCATACCCGCAAAGAGCTTCTCTGTACCACCATTTTATACTCACTCCCAATCCTCTCCCCTGTTGCTAATTCCTGGTAACCACTAAGCTGCTATCCATCTCTGAAATGTTGTTTTTTTGAGAACTTTATATAAATGGAATAATATAGTGTAGCCTTGAAGGCTGGAGTTCTTTTCACTAAGGATAATTCCTTTGTAATCTATCCAAGTTCATTACATGTATCAATAGTTATTCTGTTTTTTAAAATAATTACTGATATCCTTTCTAGGGGCCACCATAAATATTTGTCTAACTATCTGAACAACTTTAAAATATTATTAAAGTGGTTAATTTACATTTACAGAGCTCTTAAATTTGAATTCACCTGTTACCCAGTATATAAGAAATCTCATCTTTGACTATTTGTTGCTTGAACTGTTAGGGTTAATAAGGAGTCAATAGTATTAGGAGAGCCCTTTCTTCTGTCTGTTTCTAACCAGCCCTGGGGTCTCATACTACTCATTCAACCCCTTTGTGTTACTTCTTTTGTGACCAAGGGCTGTCCACCTGAAAGGATGATTATGTGGATGAAATGAGACATAAAAGACAAAATAAAAATTTTTCTATACCGCGTCAAGCCAAAATTAATTTGTAAGGTAAGTTGTTAACATGTGGTTGTGTCTGGTGTAATGAGACTGACGATTGGGTTTTTTTTTTTTTTAAAGATTATTTATTTATTTATTTGACAGAGAGAGAGAGAGAGATGACAAGCAGGCAGAGAGGCAGGCAGAGAGAGAGGAGGAAGCAGGCTCCCCGCTGAGCAGAGAGCCCAATGCGGGGCTCGATCCCAGGACCCTGGGATCATGACCTGAGCAGAAGGCAGTGGCTTAACCCACTGAGCCACCCAGGCGCCCCGGGTTTTTTTTGTTTTTTTTAATTTGTTTTTATTTTCCAACTTTCCTATAATGCATATAGATTTGATCCTTGTTTTTCTACTTATAAAAATATGTACTCATTAAAAATTAAATCATAATAAAAATATATACACTAGAAAGTGAAAGCCTGCAGAAATCCCTCACCTGAAGTTATTATTATGAACCGTTTGTTGTAGGTTTTGTTTTTCTGTTCATGGAAGAAGTTTTTGTTATTAGTACTAAAATAAAACCAGGGATTTGCTGTGCACATCATTTTACATCTCTTGTACTAAGGTTTCTTGAATATTTTTTCCTGTCTGTAAGGGTAACCTTATTAGCTATGTGGTTATTTCGGTGTATACATGTACTATTCATTCATTTACTAAGTTACTTCTCATTGAATGCCTGCTGTGTTCAAGGCACCATGCTGGGGAAACTGTGATGAATAATACATGGAGCTTACATTTTAGAAGAAAGATAGCTATTAATAATGATTAATTTCTTAATTGATTATTTGACTACAAATGTGATATTGACTAGGAGAAGGAGTATCAAGAGGTATGCAAGTGCCTGTTTGGGCACTAGGCCTAGTCTGGGAACCAAGGAGGAGCTCCCAGACAAAGTGACTTCCGAGCTGAACTCTGCGGTTATGTGTGAATTAGGAAACGACGGGTGATAGAGTAGTGTATCAATGAATATATATTCATCTAGATATTTCAGTATGTGGCTGGAAGGCCATATAGTGAAATGGCGACCATCTTTTTTCTTTTTTCTTTTTTTTTTGTGGTGGCTTTTTAAAAAAAATTCTGTATTCTGTACAGAATATTCTGTATTCTGATTTGCGTACAGTGAACGTGTATTTATCAAATAGCTAAAACAAAAAGAAAAACCAGAAGTGTTGAATGACCATATTATATACCTGGAACTAATATAACACTGTATGTTAACTAACTGGGATTAAAAGCTTTAAACAACAATTGGTACATTAAAAAAAAAGAAAAAACAAATGTGTTTGATGTATGAATACAGATGCTCATAGAGGAAAGCAAAACTGATAAAAGATCTCTCAGTGTATCAGTACTGTGGTGGCATTATAGGTAGCTACTGTATTTCTAACAGGTTTTTTTTTTTAGTTTTTAATTTTTTATAAACATATATTTTTATCCCCGGGTACAGGTTTGTGAATCGCTGGGTTTTTACACTTCACAGCACTCACCATAGCACATACCCTCCCCAATGTCCATAACCCTACCCCCTTCTCCCAATCCCCCTCCCCCTAGCACCCTCAGTTTGTTTTGTGAGATTAAGAGTCACTTATGGTTTGTCTCCCTCCCAATCCCATTTTGTTTCATTTATTCTTCTCCTGCCCCCTTAACCCCCCCATGTTGCATCTCCACTTCCTCATATCAGGGA